>NC_034413.1:13004417-13186738 GCF_002078875.1 Numida meleagris | reverse complement strand
GCCCCGCAGCTCTCTTTGTTCTCCCCCCGGCTGCAGCCCTCGGCCGAGCCCCCCGACAGCTGCCCCGCGCCCTCCCGGTGCCCCCGCGCCCGCTGTCACCGCCCCCTGCAACTTCATCCCCTCCTGCGGCTCTGGGGGTCCTGCTGGACGGGAGCGAAGAACCGGAGGGGTGTGAAGCGTTGGGGCCGTGCGTCTCCCTGCAAGAGCTCGGGGGTGCGGGGGGTGCAGGAGTGTGAGCGACCGATAGACAAAGCCCTTGGGGCTGGGGGATGCTTTTGGGGAGTGGGCGGCAGCACGTGCAGATGGAGGACCCCGCTCCCCGCCTGGCTGCTCATCGTGGGGCTGCGTTTGGGGGTTCTCCTGCGGCCCCCCCTGCAACCATCCCGTGGCAGGCTGCCCTGACCTCAGCCACGCTCTGACCTCCAGCGGTCCTGGGGATGACGAGATAAGCACTCATGGCACAGCACAAGGCTGCACACCCTGAGCTTCCGTCCCCACTGCGGCAGCCCCATGCTGACTTATCGGAGCCTGGGTACAAACTGCGGGGCTGTGAGTCCAGCAGAGAAAAGCTCCAGGTGCCGCCCTGGGACTGGGCCGCTCGGCTGGGATGTGACACTGAAGGCTGCTCCTGTTCCTGGGGTTACGGAGCGGGCTCCAGGCAGTGCTGGCAGGGCACCCGCTGGCCTCCTCCTGCAGCAGGTGCGGAATCCTCCGGCACTGACTTGCTGTGTTCCCCAGCACTTTGTCCCAGTGGTTTTGTAGCAGCTACTCCGGAGTTGGCTGGGTGTCAGCTCCCACGATTTGCTGTGAGTCACAGTGAATTCAGGAGGTCTTCGTTCCTTAAAGACTTGGGTTTTGGAGTGTTCTCCTTGTGGTTGTCGCTAACAGTGGAAGGAGTTTGGCCTTTGCCCTCATGATGCTGTAGAAATCCCCAAATCCTAGCCCCGCTGGCTGCAGCTGTCCCCTGGTGTTCTGTCCCAGCTTTTCGTCCAGGCCCTTCTGCCCAGCACTGCCTGCTCTGTGCCAGGTGCACACCCTGGTGGGGCTCTGAGCACCCTGGCACGAGCCCGAGGGCTGCACAGGGGTACAGCCATGGCCATGGAGCAGCAGCAGCGCTCCTTAGGAAACCTGCTGTCCTCCGGTGACCCAGAGCACAGGGTGCTGCGGGTGCTGGTGGCACTGCAAGTGCACACACGTGGGTTGTGACACCGGTGGCAGTGAGGTGTGCTGTTGTTTCAAGCGGACCGGTATTGCAGCTGGGGATGCCAGGGTGAGAGGGCTTGCCTTGGGCTGCACAGCGCAGGTAGAGGTGGTTCAGTGCTTCATTTCTGGTTCGGGAGCTCTGCAGCACCAGGCAGATGAGCCTGGCTAAACCCACTGCACTTGGGCTTTGGCCCTTCCTGCTGGAGCTCAATCTGAGCTGAATGGAGTCTGCTGGCTCTTTTGGGGACTTACGCATGTCTGTCCCCAGTGTGCTTTGCACTGATGCTGCTGGCAGATCCAAGAGCAGGCAGCAGCCCCGGCAGGCATCACCAGGCCCTGGGCCCAGGATGCGCTTAGGGGCTGCTCCCAGTAATGAACCGGCCCAGCTGCCCCTGGCCTCGGCCGTGCAGGGAGGACGGTGAGCAGCCCGGCATCAGGCCGAAGAGATCCTAAGCGCTGCGGTTATCCCGAGCACTGACCTTGGTGACAGCGTTTGCTCTGAGGTCACGGCGTGGGCCGTTTGTGTTTGCTTTAACCTGAGACCTGGGCTGCCGGCACTGTGCAAACTGCTGTGATGCGGGCAAGCCCCCAGAGGCCGGAGGGGGGGGGGGTGAGGGCACGTGGTCCAGCCCCGCTTTGCAGCCCGTTCCCTGGAGACTACGCGTCCCAGCGTGCAGCGCTCGTTGCTCCTCGCCGTGGCCGGCAGCAAACGGAGCAGAGCGGTGCATCCCGGGATGCCGGATCTCCATGCGCCACGTGGGGCTGACAGCCATCCTTGGCTGTGGGGCTGCACCAGCTTTTCCTTGCCCTCCCTTCCCGGGGCTGGCAGGCAGCGGGGACACCGGTGGGCCGTCACCGCTGCTCCCTTCTCTACCCGTCTCCCTCAGTGCCGTTCTGTCAGGCTGCAGCTCACGGCACTTCTGCTGCCAGGTGCCATCCTCCTGAGTTGCAGCCCTGCAGTTGCAAAGTAGTGCTGTGTGTGGGCACTGGGCGACTGGTGGTGCTGGGACGCACGTCACTCCGTTGGGGCCAGGGGTTGTGGTGACACCCACGCGAGGCTGTCACTGAGCATCACTCGGGGCGGCTGCGAGGTGCTGTGCCCAGGTCCAACACGGCTGCCTGCAGCTGGCTGTGCTCCATCCCCACTGAAGAAGAGGAAGGAGGGTGAAGGCAGCCTCACCCAGACACGCTGATGCCCGGCTCCCAGGGTGCATCGATACAGCATCTGCCTGGGGAGCCCCAGGTGGGAACTGCAGCTGTCCCCGTGTCCTACCCCAAGCAGAGGGTGGGGAGGGTCCCACCACCCCATGAGACCACCCCTGTGCACATAGAGGGTATTTGTTGCCAGCTCTGATCCATGCAGGCTGAGGGACGCAGAGCCCTCGGGGGCGTTTTGCTCCCTTCTCATCCACGGGTAAAAACAAAGCAGTGGAGGTTGAGAGCTGCTGGTTCAGGTTTGGTTTTCCTTTCTCCTGAGGATGTGGTGACCATTGCAGTCTCTGCAGGATGGATTGATGCATCTGAAACACCTATGGAACGTTTCCCGTGCATCGAGCACACTTCGACTCCGTGTTATTTAAAAGCAGCAAGGAGAGGAAAGCGCTGTGTTTCCAGTGCAGCTTCAGCTGAATTTTGATTTCCACAGAGCACAACTTGACCAGCAGAAAGTCTCCAGCATCAGTGCTGACCTTGGTGGCAAAACCTGTGTCTGGCTGTGACAGTGCCGTAGGGGCAGGTGGCCGTGTCCTGCTCCTCCCGCTGCGGTGGGACAGGGCGAGGAGCAGTGTGCTCCTGTGTGATGAGTTGCACCGACTCCTCCAGATGTGCATGGGGTGATGGGTGTCCTGCTCGTGTTGCATCCCATACTGGTCCACTCAACTCCCAGTGCTGGGGGCAGTGCTTTCTCTAATCCTTACGTTCTTCTCCTTTCTTGTGCCTGCTCCCATCCCATCGCGGTGGATCTCTCGCCGCACGCCCACAGGCAGCAGCGCACCCCACGTTCCCCTGTGCCCGCTTTGCTGCAGCACCGCCGGGGATCCCCCATAGTGGCGGGGCCGGCCGAGCCGGTGGAGCCAGTGCTGCCTGGCAGCCCGCCCGGCTGCGGGGAGCGGCTGCTCCCACCGCGTGTCTCAGCATCACCCGGCCCGGCGTGCCGCGTCCTGCCGGCTGTAGGTGTGCCCGGGAGGGGGCGGCAGCGTGGGAGCCCCCGGCCGCCCCCGGGTTACTTTTAGGGTCGAGGGGGGCAGCAGGGTGAGGGGGGACTGGTTCGTGGCATCGCCTTCCATCTCCAACCCGGTGACCGCTGGCCTGCCTGAGTGGCAGATGGTGGCTGCCTGGGGACCCGCCGGCCGGGCGATTATTCACCCGTCTCCATGGCGATAGAAAGGTCAGCGAAAAGATCCCGTGCGATTCCCGGGTCAGGTCGGTGGGATTAGGAGCTGCACAGAGGGGCTGGGGGGTGGGGGGATAGGGCATAGCCGCCCCGGCGCGCCAGCTGCACTGCCCCCGGGGCACCGAGCTCTGGCTGAGAACTGACAAACTCCGTGCGCCAGTGGGTCCGACCAGCATTGGGGATGGGGCTGTGCTGTTTCGGGCTTGGCTGCTCCAGCACAGGTCAGGGCACCCCAGCAGTGCTGGTCCCTCATCCCTCCGTCTTCTCCTCCCAGCAGTGGGGATGAGGTGCCTCTGTGCCACTGCTGTCGGTGCCGCTGGCTGACCCATGTCCTCCCTCTCTCTGCAGGCTGTTCCTCTAAGTCATTCAAGCTGTACTCGCCAAAGGAGCCCCCGAACGGCAACGCCTTCCCCCCATTCCACCCGGGCACAATGCTGGATCGAGATGTGGGGTGAGCTGGGGACCGGGGAGGGATCGGTGAGGCTCGGGGTGAGCTGGTGCCTTGGATCCCCAGAGGTGTAGTGAGACTGCAGCACGTGGAGTTCAGTTAGCACAAGAGGAGAGATGGGATCAGGGCAGGAGTCGATGGGTGGAGAAAGGGTTACATTTGGGATCAAGAGAGCCCCAGTTCCCTGGCACTGTGAGACCAAGCCCATTCCCAGGCCAGTCTCCTGGGACGATCCAGGAGATCTAGGACAGGGGACAGTCCTAGCCGCATTCTCTGTTCCTGCCACCAGCCCTTGGGGGGGAGCAGGGCATGGCTCCTGGGAGCTGCAGGCGGGCCCCTGGGGGTGAGAGACAGAGCCCAGTTCTGGGGTGCGGATCACCCTATGGGGCTGTCAGACACCAGCATCCTGACTGCTTGCTGCTTACAGTGGGGATGGGAGGGGCTGTGGAGCCCAGGGATGAGGATCTTGCCCATTGCTGACCCAGCTGTGTTGCTTCTCCCCCACAGACCTACTCCCATGTACCCACCTACATACCTGGAGCCTGGCATTGGGTAAGTGTGTGGGGCTGGCAGGAGGGAGCAGGGAGCCTGCCCCGAGGTGGTCTGAGTCAGTGCGTGGGGAGGATGAGGATGGCACATTGCTGGCCTGCGGGGACTGTATGTCCCCAGCCCTGCATCCCCATCCCCGTGTCCCCACGCTGTGGCTGCTCCCTGCTCTTGACCCATGCATTCTTTGCTCCCTGGCAGGAGGCACACACCGTATGGCAATCAGACTGACTACAGGATATTTGAGCTCAACAAGCGGCTGCAGAACTGGACAGAGGTGGGGAGCCAGGGGCTGGGCTGGGAAGCGGGTGGGAGGGGTGGCTGATGACAGGGGGCAACTTCCTTCTCCAGGTGCTTAGCTGAATGCAGCCCTCTAAGGGCTGAGCACAGGGCTGCCTGTCTCCTGTCCCCTAACCCAGCATCTCTCTGCTCTCCCCAGGAATGTGACAATCTGTGGTGGGACGCCTTCACCACAGAGTTCTTCGAGGATGATGCCATGCTAACAATCACCTTCTGCTTGGAGGATGGACCAAAGAGATACAGTAAGTGGCAGCAGAGTGGTGGGGCTAGAGCTGGGTCCTGCGGTCCCCAGAGCTTGAGCTCAAGCCCTCCTTCCCTGAGGCATTGCTGTGCGATGGGGCTGCGTGGGTAGGCATGAGCACGGGGGTGGAGCCCGGTTGCCTGCAGCCATGGGGACATGGGGGCCCTCTCCACGTGCACCCCTAGGCTGTAGGGAAACACAACCGGATGAGCCAGTTTTACTGACGTTATTTTCCTCCTTTTCCCACTCCAGCAATTGGTCGGACTCTGATTCCCCGTTACTTCCGCAGCATCTTTGAAGGAGGGGCCACGGAGCTCTACTACGTGCTCAAGCACCCCAAGGAGTCCTTCCACAACAACTTCGTCTCGCTGGATTGCGACCAGTGCACCATGGTCACCCAGCATGGCAAGCCCATGTTCACCCAGGTACCCCCAGCCCCCGCGTGCCTCAGTGTGACACACGCTCGCGGTGGCAGCAGTGACATGGAGCGAGGGGCGCTGATTTCTGTGGCTTTGTGCTGAGCGGATGGGGCTAGGCCCACGAGCACCATGCTGTAACACTAGCCTGCCCTGCAGCATCCCTTGGGCACAGGTTCCCTGTCTGCAGAGGCTCCTGGGTTTGTCTTGTGCTGAGACCTGTGCCAGGCAGTCCCAAGCTGAGGGAAGGGTGTCCTGGTGTGCAGGAGCTGTGGGTTCTCGGGGTTCTGGGCTGGGGGAACAGGGTGGCAGCGTGTGCCTGACACTATGCCCTGCCCAGGTGTGCGTGGAGGGGCGGCTCTACCTGGAGTTCATGTTTGATGACATGATGAGGATAAAGACGTGGCATTTCAGCATCCGCCAGCATCGAGAGCTCATCCCTCGCAGCATCCTTGCCATGCATGTGAGTACTGCTCCTCCCAGTGCAAGGCAGGGCTGCTGAGCTCCTCTGTCTGCTGCACAAGCAGGGCTGGCTCCCTCACCCCCCATCACAGGATGGGGCATGAGGGACAGTCCTCAGCTGAGCGCTGTCCCTCTCACCCCTAGGCACAGGACCCCCAGATGCTGGACCAGTTATCCAAGAACATCACACGCTGTGGGCTCTCAAACTCCACACTCAACTACCTCCGAGTATGTGTGCCGGGAGCAGAGTGGGCTGTGCACGGGGTCTGGAAGAGGGGCGGATGATGCACAACAGTGGGGCAGCATGTGTGCTGGAGCCTGTGAGCTCTGCACGAGGCTTGGGTCACCGTGACACGGCAGAGGGACTCTTGGTGTGGCAATGTCTAACCTCACGTCTGTCTGCCCCCCCCAGCTCTGTGTAATCCTAGAACCAATGCAGGAGCTCATGTCACGGCACAAGACCTACAGCCTCAGTCCCCGGGACTGCCTCAAGACCTGCCTGTTCCAGAAGTGGCAGCGGATGGTCGCGCCACCTGGTGAGTGCCACTGTCCGCCAGGCTGCGTGGTGCGGGTGGGAGGAGGTGGTGCTGGCAGAGGTGTCTGCAAAAAAGGGTTTGAGGGGCACTGGCCACGTCTCGCCGGGGCTGACCGGCCACCTCTCCCTCCTGGCACAGCGGAGCCGGCGCGGCAGCAGCCCAGCAAGCGCCGGAAAAGGAAGATGTCGGGGGGCAGCACTATGAGCTCCGGTGGTGGAAACACCAACAACAGCAACAGCAAGAAGAAGAGCCCGGCCAGCACCTTCGCCCTGTCCAGTCAGGTACCTGTAAGCATCCCGTTTCCATTCTCTCTTCCTTCTCCGGGATGGAGGGGTGGGCTCCCAGCCCCAGGGAGTGGCTAAGGGACACCGCCAGGGCTGCCTGTCTGAGCCCCCCAGCCCTCTCCCGGCAATGGGGAAAAACGGGGGGCTGCCCCAAGACCCCCCCGCTCTGCCTCAGCCACTGCAGAGTGTGAGTCTCAACCCAAGGACGGAGGCGAGGAGGCAGCCCTGAAGCTGAGGGAGGGGCTGCGGTGCTGGGAGGGGGGGGTCTGGCGGCCGGTGTTCCCCCCACCTCGATTATGTTTCGGGACCGTCTCCCCTTTCAGGATGTGATGGTGGTAGGCGAGCCCACGCTGATGGGGGGGGAGTTCGGGGACGAGGACGAGCGGCTCATCACCCGGCTGGAGAACACGCAGTTCGACGCCGCCAATGGCATCGACGACGAGGACAGCTTCAACAACTCGCCCGCGCTGGGGGCCAACAGCCCCTGGAACAGCAAACCGCCCTCCAGCCAGGAGAGCAAGTCAGAGAACC
This sequence comes from Numida meleagris, assembly GCF_002078875.1. Classification (NCBI taxonomy): domain Eukaryota; kingdom Metazoa; phylum Chordata; class Aves; order Galliformes; family Numididae; genus Numida; species Numida meleagris. The sequence goes on along the minus strand of NC_034413.1, from coordinate 13,179,379 downwards.
CCACATCGCAGGCGTCGCAGTAACGGCCCCGCGCCCCCCCCCGCGGACTCAGTCCCAACCGATCTACCTGTACATTTGCAACGGAGAGTGACTGGGAAGCGGCGAGGTACTGGGGCGGATCGGCGCCGCGCCACGGCAGGACCCACGGCCGGGGGCACGCGCCCGCCGCCGCCGCCTCCCTGCTCCCCCCGTGCCTGCTGCCCCCAGACCCAGGGCAGGGGCGGGTGTCGGGGCCGTAGCTTCGTTATTCCCCCTTCTCCCTCTTCCTCCTCCCTGCTTCTTCATCCCCGGAGAGCCTCTCGTGTCCCCTCCCGCTGCGCCCAGCCCCTGCCTGCTGAACAGGGTGCAGCGGGGCTGCGGGCCCCGGCGGTGGGGTCCAGCCTTCTTCCTCCTCTCCCCTCCTGGGTCTGGCGGCGGTGTTTGCTGCGTGCACATCTCCATGCGCACGCGCGCCTCCAGCCCTGCCTGGGGCTGGGGGGGCTGGCCTTGGACGAAGCCCCCGCTGCTGTACTGGAGGGGTGTCGGGGGTCAGTCACCGGGCATTCCCCACTCCCCTGCCCCCCACTTCGTCCCCGTCCCCTCGCTCCCCCCAGCAGGGCCCTGCTGGGGACTATGTACATAGGAAGCGCCAAGCAGGGAGTTGGGGGGTGCTGGGGGTCCAAGGCCAGCGGCCCCCACGTCTCCACCCGGAGTCCCTTGGTGACCTCCGGCTCCTGGTACCTCCTACTTTTGTCTTTTTTTTTTTAATAATATTATTAAAATTGTAAGTTTAAAAAAAGAAAAAAATGGACAAGCCCCCTCTTGCCCCCCCCTCCCTGGCCAGTGCCCCCCTCCCTGCCCTGAGCGCTCTCACCCTGTCCTGACTTTTGTACAGGCTTCTTCTCTTGGGAGTCTCGTTTTATATCCAGTTCGGAGAGCTTCAAACCAAGGAGAGACTTTGCAGACTTCCTTTCTAATCCCTCCAGGGGGCGGGGGGCAGCCCCCCGCCTCCCTCCTCCATGTAAATCTTGTGTGCTGTTGTCCCTGCTCCTCCCCTCCCCCCCGGTTCGTGTACCTCGTGCTTGTACATTTCCGCGCTGTAGACAGTGTGTACGATACTGTTCTTTCAATGTGTTATCACTAGAGCAGGTGCCTCCATTGATGTTAGGGGAAACAACGAGAATAATAATAATTTTTTTGGGATTTTTTTGGTTTAAAAAAGAAAAAAAAAAAATTTTTTTGGGATTTTTTTTTTTTTTGGTTTAAAAAAAAAAAAAAAAGGAAAAAAAAAACTTCCTTCCAAGGCTTCTTCCAAGGTGAAGATTGAAGGCGCCGGGGAGGGCATGTGTGTCTTCACCGGTCCCCCCCCCCCCCCCGCATCCTCAGTAGAGCACTGTGGGGCGAGCTGGGGGTCTGGCTGCATGTGTGCCCCCCTGGTACGTCCCCAGGTTGGGAGTGCAGCGGGTGCTGCCCTGGGGGATGGATGGGGTTGTGCTGGGTGCACGTGTGCAAGAGTGTGTGCGTGTGGGAGGGCTGAGAGTGAGTATGCAAGGGAATGGCTTGGGGGTGTCTGCACCCTGCTCTCTCTGCCAGCCCCCTCCCAGCTCTGTGCTGGGGGACAACAGCCCGTGGAGCTGGGCCGGAGCCATTGGGGGATGCCCCATGAGCATGGGGGCTCTGGGTGCAGCCCGCGTCTCGTCCAGGTGGGGGATGGCTGTGATGGGGGGACCCTGTCCCCCCCGTTCCCCCTCCCCCTGCTGTGGGGCTGGGAGATGCTGCCTGAGCCCCTTGGCTCAGCCCTGGTCTGATGCTAAGTCCCAGCATCCAGTGGGACACCCGTGTTGACCCCTGTGTCCCAGGGGCTGAGGTCACAGCCCTGCAGACTCCCGGCCCCAAGCATGGGGACCCCTGAGGGAGGCTCCCATGGCAGTGGGGGGGTCTCTGCTTTGCAGTTAGGTACGATGGGCACTGGGGTTCCCACGGAGTGGTGACGTGCCCCCTCGCCACCCACCCCCTCCCTGGGCACACTGTAATGCCTTTTTCTTTCTTTTTTTTTTCTTTTTTTTTTTTTTTGTCCCTCTCCTCCATAGTTTGTGCCATTTATGAGTCATGTATGGTACCAATAAAACGACTTTTCGGTTTGAGGCTGTCCCGAGCACTTATTTCTGAGCCCGGGGCCTGGGGGTGCCATGGGCCAGTGCTGGTGCCAAGGTGCGTCCCCAAACCCTTGGGGTTTCAGCTCCTTGGCAGCTGCACTGGGGGGATCTTCAGCCATTCCCCACCCACCAGGAGCACCAGGAAATAGCTTAGGGGTGTTCCTGCACAGGGTGTCTGCAGCAGGAAGAGGCTGAGCTCTGTGTGCCTCCACGCCCTGGGGTAAAGCAGCCGGAAAAAATCCACCTCAAAACCTTGGGAGAGTCCCACGTCGGCTCCTATGCTGCACAAACCAAGTTTATGCAGTTTTCTCCTGTTGTTTGTTTGTTTGTTTGTTTTTCCCTGGGGTATTGCATCCTCCCCTGTCCCAGGGTCCATGCTGAGCTAGAGGGAACTGCGCGCAGCCAGCACCGGGGGGGCATAAGGGGAGCCCCCAAGGTATCTCCCACCCAGGGCACAGAGCTTCAGTGGGGCAGTGGGAAAAGGGCATGGGGGTACGGCTTGGGTACGGCTCCCCGGTGGCTGTCCCAGAGCGAGGCACCACCAGTGATGGCTCGTGTGGGATGTGGGGCTTGGGAAGGTGATGGGAGCTCTGGGGGTCCCATGGGATCGCGCCTGGGAACGTGGTGCTGTTGCTGTTGCTGCTGCTGGTGGCCCTGACCTAGAGATGGGATGGCCGGGAGCCAGGCGGTGGCCGGGACAGGGTGGGGCGATACGTTTGCCAGCACGCAGCTTTTCAGTCACCGGGCTGAAACTGAAAGGAGCCACTGAGCTGGGCACTAGCTGTACGGCGGAGCTCCGGTGGACACGGTAAGTGCTTCGTCCTCACCTGTCCCCCCAGCCCCTCCGCTTACCCCTGCGCACACCCTGCTGCCCCCACCCCTCCCATATCCCAGCCCCAGGCCGTGGGATGTGGGATTTTTCCCCCGTGTTTTCTGCTCGGGGATGGGTGGCAGGGAGTGACACGGAGCCGTGCCACCTCCTTGTCCCCTCTCTGCTCAGGTGCCGCCATGGAGCTGGGGAACATCTCGCAGCCCGTGTACGGCCCTGGCCTCGAGGAGCCGAGCAGTAGCACGCTGGGGCTGGTCCGCATGGCGCACGGCTTCCTGAGGCTGGTGCAGCCCCACGGTTTCCCTCTGGGTGTGTACAGGGGGTCCTAGGGCCGCCGGAGTCATCTGTGTCTGTGGTGGGGTCGGGAGGGTCACACGTCGTGTCACGGAGGCAGCCCATAATGGGTCTGTAAGAGAAAGTGGGGCAGGTCCTGGAGGTGAAGCAAGCAGCGCAGGGAGGGACTTTGCCCCTGTCCACCCAGAACGCTTCGTCCCCATCCCAGGTGTCACGTACACATTGCTAGGGTGATGTCAGAGCATCCTCCCGGACCCCTGAAACCGAGAGAGTTTGGGACCGGCGGTGCTTTCACTGGGTGCCAAAGAGCTGTGTGGTGCCACGGCTGGGGGCGGACGGCCGGAATGGGAAAGGTGCCAGGCACGTGCTGCCCTGAGCCATGGCGCTGGGTGGTGCTGGGAGTCCCAAGGCCGGGTTGGGGTTAGGGCTGTGGTTAGGGAAGGTGCCAGCTCACAGCCCTTTCTGCTCCCTGTCCCCTAGAGCTGGTAGCGCATCTGGTGCAGACACAGGGTGAGGCGGTGTCCAAGGAGCACAAGGAGGAGGTCAGTGTGCAGCTGGGGTGCCGAGGCCCGTCCCGCCCCAGGGGGTCCACACAGGGCCGGGGGTGCCATCCTCGTGCCGCCTTTCTCCCTCTCGCAGCTGCAGCGTTACGAGCTGGGCTTCCTGGTGTGCGTGGCCATCGGGCTGCTCTTCGCCGTCCTGGTGCCGCTGGTGGGATGCTGCTTCTGCTGCTGCCGCTGCTGCGGGCGCTGCGGGGGCCGCATGTCCCAGAAGCAGGACCGGTGGACACGCAGCCGGCGCCGGGTGCTGTACAGCGCGGTGCTGCTGGTGTCGGCGCTCCTGCTGTGAGTGCTGCGGCAGCCGGGAAGGCCTCTCCAGGAAGCTGCCATTCTTTCAGGAGCGGCTCCAGCGCAGAGGGACAAAGGAGAGGAAGCGGTGGCGGCGGGGAGCTGGCCCGTGGGGCCGAGCCCTTCCCGGCAGCCTCGCTGCGGGGCTCCACGTGCCTCGGTCTCCCCGTAGCAGGAGGGGCGGGGTTGGGTGTGGGACGCGTCCCACCGGGTCCCTCGATGGGGTGCTCAGCAGTGCGTTCTGCACCTGGATTTGGAGGGTCTGGGGGGGGTACGCTGGTTCAGTGCCCCTCCCGCTGACCCCACCATCTTTCTCCTGTAGGGCCGGCGATGTGTGCGCCTTCATCAGCAACACCCGCTTCTCGCAATCCGTGAGCGGCGCCTTCCCCAACATCAACAGCACCGTGCATGACCTCCGCTCCTACCTGCTCTCCATCCCCCAGGCACGTCTGCATCCCGAGTGGGGCACAAGGGGACGGCAGCCCCATGGCTGCGGCTTGGGGGGGTGGTCCTCGAGGAGCCCCCACCCCACACTGATGCCCTATCTCTGCCCCTGCAGCAAGTCAGCTTTGTCATCAACAGCAGCAACGTCCCATTGGGCAACACCAATGACAGCCTACAGAGTGAGCATGCACGGTGATGGGGGCACCCTCCTGCTGCTGTGGGGGGGATTTGGGGATGGGGGTGGCTGAGAATGCCGGGCTGGCACGGTCCTGGTGTCTGGACTCCAGCACATTGCTGTGGGATGAGGTTTGGGGTGAGGACAATACTTCTAGCCGTTCCCCTGCAAGGCACGGGCTGCTCAGTGCAGCCCAAGGGGGCTCCTGCATTGACCCCCCCCCCATCTCTGCAGACATCGGGTCCCTCCTGGGCGGCAGGATCGTCTCCAGCATCAGGAGCAGCACTGACGAGGCGCTGGGATCCCTGCAGAGCCTTCTGAGAGGTGATGTCCCAGTGGAAGCGTGGGGTTACTGGGGGAACATGGGGGCTGAGGGCTGGGCTAGGGGCACACATGCAGGTTTGGGAAAGGCCCTTGGGGAGGGGTGTGCCTGCCCATCCCCAGTCTGAGCAGAACGCTGCCACTTTGGGGTATATTTCTGGATATCCCTTGCTGCCTCCCCAGCGATGGAGATGCTGGCGGCCACCTTTCGCACCATCAACAGCACTCGCCAGCGCCTGGAGGAGCTGCAGGGCACCTACGATGGGCAGCTAGGCACGCTGCGGGCACACATCAAGGGCACCCTGCAGCGCTGTGGGCAGCCCTGCCACACCGCCTCGCCCAGTGGTGTGGCCTTTGGGGCCAACTACAGCACGGTGAGTTGTGGGGGGCCAGGGGTGTCCCCTGCCTCCCTGCCCAGCCCGCGGCCCTCTCACCCTGAGCTGTGCCTGCAGGTGCCCGACGTGGAGCGGCAGCTGGAGGCGCTGCGGGATGTGCTGGACAGTGGCATAGAGGGGGATTTGGAGGTGAGAGGATGCACTGGGGAGGGGTGGAGGGCTGCAGGGAGAAAGGGGTGGGGGCTGGGGGAGTGCGCATGTCCTGTGCTGTCCATGGTTGTTCGGGAGGGGGGATGGGAGCTGGATGCTGTCTTTGTGCAGGTGATCAGCATGCTAAAGCAGGCCCCCAGCAAGGTGCAAGAGCAGTCCCAGGACGTGGTGACACGTAAGCAGGGCCACTGTGCTGATGCTTGGCCATGGGGACCAAGAATCCCATTCTCTCTGCGGGTCCCTGCAGACCCAGCAGAGCAGGGTGCGGGTGGCAGCTCCATCAGCGACCCATCCCTGTGCCCATGCCCTGCAGGGACACAGGAGCAGCTGGGGCACATCAGGCAGGAGATCCGCAGCCTGCAGGACCAGCTGCCGCTGCAGGACATGGAGGAGAGAGCCGGGAACTTGGTAAACCAAACCAGTGCCGTGCTGTTGGACCACCAGAAGAAGGTCACCGACCTGGATGGGATCAGGTAGGGGGCAGCTCCATCCATCCCTCATCCTTGGCCATTCCCTCCTCCTTGGGTTCTCAGCCCAACCTGTCTCCATCCTCCTGGCCCAGGTGGAGCGTGTGCGCCCTGCTGTGCTGCATGGTGCTGCTGGTGGTCCTGTGCAACACCTGTGGGCTGCTGCTGGGGCCGCTGGGGCACAAGGAGAGCACGCTGCCCACACAGCGCGGCTGCCTCTCCAACACTGGAGGGAACTTCTTCATGGCGTGAGTGAGGCTCCCAGGTGGGGATGTGCACGTGGCTGTGCAGGCTGTGCGCTCCCCATGCTGATGGAGCTCCATCCCGCAGAGGAGTGGGCTTCAGCTTCATCTTCTCCTGGCTGCTGATGCTGCTGGTGCTGCTCATCTTCTTCCTGGGGGGCAACACCTACATGCTGGTCTGCGAGTCCTGGCGCAGCCAGCAGCTCTTCCAGGTGGGCTCCTCCTGCCTCTGCCTTCACCCAGGGCTGGAACTGCTTTGGGGGCTCTCCCCAGTCTCTGACCTCGCACCATGACTGGTTGCTCCATTTTTTCTCCGGATCCCAGCTCGTGGATACCCCCGGCCTCATCCCTGGCTTCAACCTGTCGGAAGTGCTGGGCGATGAGAGCGGCACCGTCACATTCTCGCGGATCTACAGGTGGGCACGGCTGCGGGCAGCACCCCCGGGGTGGGTCCCCCTGTGCCAGGAGCTTGTACTGGGCGTGTGTGCAGGGAGGGAGCAAGGTGTCCCCTGGGTGAGGCCATGCTCTGAGGGGGCACCCAGCTCACACCCAGCCCTGTGCCCAATCCTCCAGGCAGTGCCAGCAGGATGCTGCCCTATGGCAGACGCTGCAGCTGGACCAGAGGGTGTCCTTGGATGAGCTCCTGAACATCAGCCAGGTGGGTGCCGGGGGGAGGACACAACCTGGTTGGGGATGTGGGGCTGGCACTATGTTACGCCCCTTCTCATGGCTCCCCACACCCCGCAGTACACGGGGGAGATCTCAGCAGCTTTCCAGAAACTGAACGTCATCCTGACCCCCATCTCCGTGCTGAACGAGAGCCAGCGGGAGCTGCTGCTGAACGCCTGCCGTGATGCGCAGCCCCCCAACTTCACCCTCACCCTACAGCAGGTGTGGGGCGGGGTCGGGATGGGGGATCTGGGCGCTGTCCCCTCTGCTATGGGGTCCCGGCTCCATCCTGCCCCACGGGGATGGGGTGCAGCCCTGCTGTTGTCCTCGCCCCCACCCTGCCTCAGCACAGTGCCTTCCCCAGCTGGATCAGGGTGTCACGGCGGGCAGCCTACGGGAACTGGCCGTGGAGCTGGAGCAGCTGGTGCACCATGCGGTGAGACCTTGTCCCCCCAGGGCTGCAGGGTGTCCCCCGGCTGGGGGCCGTGGGGAGAGGAGCCCCTTGTGCCCCAGAGCAGGCGAGGGCTGGCAGTGGGGTCCCGCTGTTACCTGGTAGGCACTGCTGAGAGCCTCTCCCACAGGGTGCAGATGTGCAGAGGGACCTGAAAGCACATGCTGCTAAACTGCTGGAGCTGGACAGGGAGCTGGACGCCAACTTCTCGGGGCCACTGGTGAGCGATGCTGGGGAGGGGAAGGGGCCCATCTTGGGGGCTGGGGTGAGCCATGGGGTACACATCTCTTTTTTAATCCATCACCCCCAGGAAACCCTGAAGGAGAACATCCAGCTGGTGCAGAGCCAGGCTGCCCAGCTCGAGGTGAGCCACACATGGGGCAACTCGCGTGCACCCTGCTCCTACATGCCCTGTTATGGGGCTAACCCGCAGCTTGGGGCTGGGGACTGCTTTGGGACACCCCATCGGGGCTGTTTATGGGGCATGGGGCGGTATGGCAACTCAGAGATGCTGCACCCCAGGGATCTCTGCTGCATGGAGTTGGGGGAATATGGAGACCCTGCTCCCCCCATCATGCTGCTGACAGCTCCTTTTGCCTCAGGCACAGACAAACTCTACGTTGGACAAAGCCAGCGCCACAGAGGAGTTCCTGGGGCGGGAGATGGGGAACATCATCAAGAATGTGAGCTCACCTTGCCCCACTGCGGGGCACCCGGGGGCTGTGACTGGGTTGTCCCCACCAAGACCCCACCTCACAGGGATGCCATGCAGTGCCTGCGGGTCCCTTGTGCCCCCAGGTACCCTGCTTCTGGCAAGGGATCTGGGGGCATCTTGCAGCCCCATTGCTGCTGGATTGAGGTGGCACGTTGGCTCTGATCCTGGCATGGAGGGGACGTGGGGCACAGCGTGGGCTGGGAGTGCAGCATCCCCACTCTCCGCCTGCCCCCCCCCACAGGAGACGTGGGCCTTTCTGGAGGAGCTGCTGGGCTTCTTTGAGACCTACATCACCTGGGCCAAGAGCAGTGTGAGTGAGCCTGACCTGATGGGGCATGAGGACGGGTGGCAGGTTTGAGAGGACCCCAGTGTGACTTGTCCCAGCTGTATCCCCAGCTGAGGAGGGATGTGGCACGCTGCAAGCCCATAGCCCAGAGCCTGGATAATGTGGAGGCCATCGCCTGTGACCACATCCTGGACTCCATGGTGAGTGGAGTGACGCAAGCGTGGGGTGGAAGATGATGCTGATGCGGCAGCTGATGGCTGTTCCTTGCTCCCAGAATGCCTTCTGGTTCAGCCTGGGCTGGTGCACCGTCTTCCTGCTGCCCAGCATCATCTTGGCCGTGCGACTCGCCAAGTTCTACCGCCGCATGGACATCAGCGATGACTACAGGTGAGGATCTGCCCCACCACATTGCTGAGTCTGGGGTCTGCTCTGCAAACCACCCCACAGTGGAACTGCACTGGGCCCGAAGGAGCTGTGTGCTGCTGGAGCACTGACGCTCAGGGACAGCAAAACTCCGGGAGCTGCAGGAGTCCCTGTGCTGTGCCCCAACAAGGCGGCTGGAACGGAGGGACTGTTACATCCTGCAGCCCCCACACCTTCCTCACACCTGCCCCGGGGGAGCCCCATCCTGCAGCGTGATGCTGGGCTGGGCTCTCAAGAGGCCTTTCTGCCCCACTGACACTGTCTCCTCTTTTTCCTTCCCCCTAGGAATGAAGCTGTGGAGATGTAAGTAGCAGTGCTGGGTCCCTACCTGGGGTAAATCCGGGGACACAAGGGACAAGGAGAGGAACCCAGAAAGCACAAGCTGAGATGGGTGCAGGCAGCAGGGTGGGACCTGTGCAGTACTGCTGTTTTGGGGTCCCCTTGCCATCTTCCCCCCTCCTCCTTTTGGGGTGCTGGGCCACAGAGAGGGATGGCATTCGGCCTTCTCAGTGCATTCTCAGCTGTCCCCTGCTGCCCTCTGTGGCTGGGGGTGACACAGGCGCCCTTGATTTTGCAGAGGACCCGCATTCAACCTGTACAAAATCCCCCGGCCAGCTACAAGGCATTAGGCTCCATCACCATGGCACAGGCACTGAGGACACTGAACATGACCGCTCGCTCTGCTGCGTCTTCTCCCTTAGCCCTGGGAGCCTCCTCCCCACTTCCTAATAAGTGGTGATGTGCTGCAGCTGTGCAGCAGCCTGCAGGAGAACGGAGTGCACCCTTTGCACTGCCCAACGTGGGGCTTTACTACCCCCCATCACCCGGGGCTGGTGGCAGGGAAGAGGAGAAGGTAGCAGAGCCTCTCCCCCATGGCTCATCCCAGCCATGCCCCGGGGTCAGGAACCCCCAGTATGCGTGCAGCCAGATGCTGCTGGCTGAGGGGACCCTGCTTACCCAAGCCCCTCACGTATTTATTTGTGCAGGGAGCCTGACTCTCCAATGCTGTGATTTGGGGTGTAACACAATAAATGAGGTGATTGCGTGTTGCAGGTATGGGGTAGCTCTGTGCACTTCTCTCCCCCACCCTTCCATCATGGTCAGGTGTGCAAAGAGGGGCTCTGGGCCACTTGGTTCCCTGCTGCTGCCACAACTTGGGGCTGTGCTTGGAGGGCTCTTGACTGCAGTGAGCCCCTGCCCTGCCAACCACAGGAGCTCAGCCTGGAGTCTGACCCAGCCCATGGGACCAAACGGGGGCTGCCTCCTAAGGACTGCTGTCAGCGGGGCTAGGTGCTGTCCCAGCACGGTGCAGGGCCTTGCTTGAGTGCTGCAGGATCAGGACCTGCTCGGTGCAAGAGGCTGCAGGTCAGTGCCCTGGTCCTTGGTGATTCTGGTGCACCCCAGGGTGAAGGTTTCCTCCTGGTGGGGGACTCGGTGGAGGTCCCCGGACGCTGCTGCCCAGCCCTGCATGTTCCCTGGAGCTCCCCAGGAGCTGCACGTTGTTATGGGCCGAGCGTGCCCTGGCTGCTGTGCTGCTCCTTGGCTGAAGCTTTGGGACCATTCCAAGGGCCGGGCTGGGAGGCATACGTGCGCAGCCTGACTCATTTCCTTCAATGCAAAGTCCAAGTCTTATCGGAGGGAGCGATGAGCTGGAGCGGGCCAGCTCGCCCTCCGCTACATACATCTGCTTTACCCTTTTGCTTTTGACCTTCTGGAGGCTCCTTTTTCCTTCAGGAGCTACCTGAGCCTGGGCCAGCCTTACCTCCTGCTGTCTGCCCCAGCGCAGGTGCTGGCCACAAGCAGAGCCCCGTGCCTGCCCGTTGGCCTGCGCAACCTCTGCCAACGCACGACGGCACCCCGCTGCCTGAGGCTGCAGCTCCATGAGCAGCCGTGGCCCGTTCCCTTCCTCCTCCTCCCTCCCGCCCAGCCCGGGAGGCCAGGGCAGCGTCAGATGGCGCGGCAGCTGCTCAGGGAAGAGGTGAGGGCTGCTCGCAGCGGTGCCACCGGGGCGCTGCATGCTCTGCTTTCACCAGACTCATGTGAGTGGCAGCTGGGAGAAGGCAGCACCCCACGGCCGCAGCACAAGGCTCAGCCTGAGGCAGGGCTGCCCGGTAACCAGCCCGTCTCCAGAGAACCGTTGCAGCGGTTCCTCTTCCCCTTTGCCAGGGTTGTGTTGTTTTTTTTTCCACCACAGGGACTTTCCGCAGCTGAGCCCCCATCTCGGGGAGGAACTGGCACATGGCTGTGTTTGGACAGAGCAGGGTTCCTCCAAGGGCAGCTCTGCCACTGCAGGAGCAAGCCATCCTGCTGCTCATCTTCCAGCTGGGAACAAAGGGACGAGTCGCAGCTTTAGAGAAGAACCCTCCCTTTCCTAACCCCAGTATAGGGGCCAGCCACAGCTCCCCCGACACCCACCCGGGGGCCTTCAGGGGGTGCTCACAGCCCCAAAAGCCGCAGGCCGTGCTGCACAGATGGCCCTCCTTGCTCCCAGCAACGCGTGGCCTTCAGGCTGCGGTCCCACTGGGAGCCGAGCTCGGCCCCCGCTCAGCAGGAGCAAACGCAAACTGCCCTCCTCCCTTGCTTGCGCCCTCGCAGCATCCACCACTGCCCCAGCGCTGCTTTAGGAACCTTTATTTTTAAAATGAGCCTGTCTTCCCCACTCGACCCCACTCTCGGGAGGAATAACGCGGGTGGACTTTCCCCATCCGCTCCCAGCCTGGCACGGCACCAGATGGCTCCACGGCCGGGGGTCCCTTTGCACCATGGTCGGGGGCTCTCCGAGCACTGAGGACAGGCTGGAACCTGCATCTTCCTGCACGGCTGCTCTCGTGTTACACTGACTTTGCAAACAGAGGCACAATAGGAGCCAGGCAACCCTGACAAAGCCCCTGTGTGTGCAAAGGGCAAAGGTAGGAGAGATGGGGACGGAGGGCCCTGGTGTCCTGCGGCACAATCTAAGCTTCCACAAAGGAAAGGGAGAGGCCAGGCCAGCCCCAAGCTTACCCAGGCTGCTGCCAGCTTCTCAGCTCGGAAGAGCATTTGGGTACCGGCTGGGATGGAGAGATAAGGGAATTAGGCTGCTCTCCTCAGCTAAGTAGCTGCAATTGGTCACAGCTACAGGGCTGCTCCCAGAGGAACTGCAGCGAGATGGAGTGTTGCAGCTGCCAGGGCGTGCTGGGACCCCCAGTGTCACGGAGCTGCACTGCGCTGGCATCTGGCATCTTGCCGAACCCAGAGCAGTGACTCAGTGACCCCACTGCAAGGAACAGGCAGAGCTTGGCGGCATCACCCCAGCTGCTGAGCACAGAATGGGGGGAAGGCTGTGTTTGCCCCAGATCACTGCTCCCAGAGGGCTGGAAAACTAGACGTGAAGTTATAAAGAGTCAAGCAAACCAGAACCAAAGTGCTTCGGGCAGGGAGCAGCTCTGCAGTCCTGTGATGCAGCCAGTGCTTTCATCTACAAACGCACCCAGCATTTGCTCCTCCATGGGGGCACAAACAATTGCACTTGCTAGAAACAACCAGAAAGCCTGCCCTGGCTTCAGGTGAGACACCCAACTCCAGCCCCCACAGACTCGAAGCTTCAAAAAGGAGCAGGCTTCCCTGCTGCCAGGCGGGGCAGGGCTTCCTGGGGTGGACGTGGCTTTCCCCTTCCCGCACACCCAAGGACTGGGATCCCATTGTGCTTTCCCCTTCACACAGTGTCACCCCGCACCAGTGCTGAGGGAGAAGTCCTTGCCCCAGGTGGCTGAGGAGCATCGCTGCCCGCTGCTTTTGGGGGGTTCTTGTGCTCTCGGGGTGGGGTAGGAGGGGGGAAGGTGGGGCTCTGCAAGGCATCTGAGTATATCTCATCCTGGACGCAGGGACGCTGCATGACCCGCTGCAGCAGCGGCTTGAGCAAGCCCACAGTCAGCTGGTTCCCCTCACTTGAGAAGGGCACCGGGTCCTGCTGGGAGCAAGGGAGGTGCTGCAGGACCACGGTGAGGATGTCCGAGGCGCTGAGCTCAGTGGGGCACAGCGGCCACAGCGTGTCCAGGTAAGGGTCCAGCTCCCGGTGCTGGGCAAACTCTGCCAGCAGCGTGATGAATATCTCCTTGTTAAGCAAAGGGCTGAGCTTGGAGAACTTCTCTGCCACCTCCACCACCCGCTGCCACTGCTTCAGGTGGATGAGAATGTGCAGAGCTTGCAGCACGGCCTTAGGCCTCTTGCTGCAGAGCAGCAGTTCGAGCTCCAACTCATCATCCACCTCCGTGTGCTTGTTCTTCCTGGCCAGCACTCCCAGGGCTCTCTTGTACAGTGGCACGCGGCCTTCTGGGCCCTCCTTGCTGCTGTATGGCCATGAGATGCTCACATACTGCTGGGTCAGCTCCACAAAGCTGGGCAGCCACTTGGGTTTGAACCTCAGGAAGGAGGCACAGATGAGCTCGAAGAGAGGGACCACCCCATTCTGGCCCGCCTCCTCCTGCTGTGGCCCTCCCAGGACCTTCTTCCAAACCTCTGGGGTGGCCCGGGCCACTAAGAGGCCATCCCCATTCTGCTGTAGCTGCAGGCAGCTCCTGGTGGCCTTCCAGGCAGCCTTGGGGAAGGAGGTAAAGACTGAGTTCAGGTAGGCCAAGTTGTCCTTGTCCATGTCAGAGTGTAGAACACGGCTCACCTCCTGCTCCACCAGTTCCTCGCAGTAGCTTTCCACCTCGCTCTCCGAGGCACCCACCACGCAGGTCTTGAGGAGCTCCAGGCTGAGGTAGCTCTGCAGTTCCAGGCTCATCGTGCTCAGCAGCTTGGCATAAGTGTCTTGGAGGCCTCGGGCCGGCTTCTGCTTTTGGTGGAGGCTGTGCTGCAGGATGGCAGTGAGGGCCACGGGCGCCTGGAACACCCCACCTTTCTTCAACTTCTCCACTGTCAGCTTGGAGCTGCTGAGGCTCCTCCTCTGGTAGTACCTGCAGGCCTCCTCAAACACCATCTCCACCAGGCATGGCTCAGGCCTGCCACTGTCCTCGGGGTAGGAGAAGCTAAAGCTGTAGATACCAGTTGGAGTTAGGAACTGAATGCTGTCCTCCTCTCCCGGGGACTCTAGGAAATGCACTTCTTTCATGCTCAGGATTTTCTTTTCTATGAGCCTTCCGCTGTTCTGGTCGACAAGGTACAGGACTCCAGCCAGCACGCAGGCCAAGGTGCTGCCAAAGGTCTTCAGCTCAACAGCATCACCCTGGGCCAGGGGCCCCGCTTCCAGGTCAAAGATGTGTCTCTGTGTTCCATCCGTCTCTAGCATGCTCACAGCACCCTTCCTGCTCACCAGCAGCAGAGCCCCGCAGCTGGACACGGTGCAGGTGTGAATGTCCAGAGGTGCCAAAGCGGAGAGAAGACCCACGGAGCCAAGCAGGAGCTTCTTGAAGTCCGACTCGCTGCTGGAGTGCAGCACCTTGCTGTGGACAAAGCCTGCGGAGGGGGCTGCAATGGTGAGCTTTGCCTGCTTGGGATGCCAGATGAGGAGGAACTTGGAGGTGGTGGCGAAGCTGCCGGAAGCGGGCACCAGGAAGACGTGCTGAGGAGATGCCAGGAGCCGGTACTCGGGGCAGTTGTGCAGGACTATCCTCACGGGGCCCAGCTGCACGCCTTGCTCCCCCAGCTCCAGAGCGCGGGCACAGACGCAGAACCTGAAGGCGCACTTGCTCACGTCCGAGTGGGCATCCAGGGGGGGCCTCTCCTCGCACCACACCAGGCTGGCCGCCTGGCTGCACACTGACACGACACGCGCACGGGCACCCTGGCACAACTCCAGCGTCTGCAGCAGCTGCCAGCCCGCAGCTGGGACGAAGTGCCAGAGCTCGGTGCGGCCGTGCTCCCACACGATGCCCAGCGCCCAGCAGCCCGGCGCCGCCGGGCTCTGCGGGAACACCAGTCCCGCCAGGGCGGGCTGCGGGGGCTGCCAGTTCCTCTCCAGCTCGGCCCCGCCGCTGCCCTGCCGCCGGAAGGCCACCACGCGGGGCAGGGGGGGCGGCCGGTTCTCCTGCAGCACAACGAGGTGCCTCCCGTCGGGGCTGGGCCGGACACGTCGGGGCTCCTCGCCGTGGCACAGCAGCTCCTGCAGCCGCCGGCCCCGGCTCAGGTCGCTGAAGTCGGAGAGCTGCCGCAGCGTCCCGGCCGGCTTCATCTCGGGGTCCGCCCTGCCCAGCGACAGCAGCCTGAGGTTCCGCTGACACGGCCCCGCCGTCCCTCCAGTCCCACTCCTCACCCCCCGGGACCCCCGCCGCCCCCTCCTCCTCCTCCCTCAGGGCCCCGAGCCCGGGCCCTACCTGCCGAGCCGGCCGCTCGGCTGCGCGCTGCGCAATCACGAGGCGGCAGCTTCCGGGCGGAGCCGCTCCCCGTCGGGGCTCCGGGCCGGGCCGGGCCGCCCCTCTCCGACTTCCGTCGCCGCTTCAGCGGAGGCTGCGCGACCGCGACCTCCAGGCCCCGCGGGAAGAGAGGAGCGGGACTGCCAGGCCCCCGGCCCGACGCGAGCCCCGCCCGGCTGCCCCCATCGCCGCCGCGGGGAGCGAGTCCGGGCCCGGTGGGAGCGCGGCGGAACGGCGCTGACAGCGGCCGTGCGGGCGGCGCTAGGACCGCGCGGCGCCGGGCCCCTCGGGGCGCGTGCGCGGCGCTACGAGCGGCGCACGCGCGCTGCGGAGCGGAGCGGCGGGACCGCAGGTAAGGAGCGGGGAGGGGGGGGTCGCGGTGCCCACACCCCCGCGGGGCGGGCCACGCCCCCGCGCCCCTCCGTCACGGCGTCCCAACGGCTGCGCTGTGCGGCGGGGGCGCCTCGGGCCGCCGGGACAGGGGGCGGAGGGGCTCGGCCTGCGTTGGGCCTCTCCCTGGGAGCCCCCGGGTGCAGCCCGGTGAGAGGCAGGCAGCCCCGCGGGCCTGGCCCCGCGGCTCCGGGCGTGTTTCCCGTAGGCCGCTCGAATAGCGCGTCCTGCTCCGACCAGCGCTTGTGTGGTCAAAGCGGGCGGGAGGGGGAAAGAGGGGAGTGTGGTGGTAACGGCTGGTTCAGCTCTTGTAGGGAGAGGGGCAGCGCTTTATAGAGGAATGCCAGGAGGTGAGAGAAAAAGGAGACAAGTGGTTGTCTCCTAGCTATAACATAATGTTCTCTGTTACCTAATGCTTTTTTTTTTTTCCCTACTGTATGCAAAGAGACTCTGTAGGCAGGCTATGTACAACTTAAAGATATTAAATGGTTTGAGGCCCACTCTTTAAGTGGTCACATAGTGCTAGGACAAGGGGGAATGGCCCTGAGCTACCAGGGAGGTGCAGGTTAGATGTCAGGAGGAAATTCATCAATCAGAGGCAGTGAGGCACTGCTGCCCACGGCGGTGGGTGCCCCGCTGCTGGGGGTGCCAGTGCCGGGTTGGAGGGGCCCTGAGCTGGTGGCTGGCCCGTGGCCTGGGTGGGCTTTAAGGTCTCTTTCTACCCAGTTGTTCTGTGGCTCTATGATTCCTGTCAGGTAACATGCACAAAAGGAGCAGCAAGGCTTTAACGAGCCGCTCTGCTAAGGGTTCCACTGCTCGCTGCCTCTGCTGAGACTAAGGCAGCCACAGGTGGCCTTCAGCAGGGGAAGGGTCAGGCTCAGCGGCTCTGAATGGCTGAGTTGTGCTATTCTGTCTTTCTGTTGATTTCTTGCTTTGAGATTTTCTACATTTTTATGTCTGTCTTGATTGCTTGTGCTGCTAATGGTCTGTGTCTCAAAGTCTGACCGTTCTGCGGCTCTGCCTTCCTCACCTTGCGTGGCTGTGCTCTGCAGTGTCTTGGAATGTAGCAGCTTCCTCAGAAGTCAGAGCCAAGGCCATGCTGCTGTGCTTTGTTCAGCCTGGGCCTCGGAACTGCGCTGATGGCTGAAGCTCTGGGAAAAGGGTGGGGAAACGTTACAGGCACGGTGTTTTCCTTTGGAAGGAAGACATCTGGAAACGTCTTCAGGTGGAATGAGCTTTTAGCTGTGGGTGTGGAGGCAATGTGGAATATTTCATGGTAAATTGGGTAGAATGGATTCTGAGGGGCTTGAAAAGTGAGAACACGAAGAGACTTTCTCACACCAGCAAGTTAAGGCAGAAGTATGGAGAGGAAGTGTGATGAAATGAAAAAATTAATTTGGAAAAATGGTCTGAACAGATGGAGGTGTGAGCATGTGACGCTTGTCTGGGTGGGCTTGACAGGAAGAAGTTCGACTGCTCGATGGTGTGAAGTTGGTGGATTGGGTGTTATTTTAACTGGACAGATAGAAATGAAAGGCAGTTATGGATCAAGTGTCAAAAATGTAATTGGATATTATTTCTTTATATCATTGGTAAGGCAGGTGCAGTGGAAGCTTGTGGCTATACCTGTGTTAGAAATCGCTTTTCCTGATTTTCAAGGGGAGGAAGATAGGTCAGTAGTGGTGTAACTATATTGGTTGTGCTATGTAGAGGCACACACTGCTCCTGCTCTGAGCAGGGTGGAAGGGCTAGTTAGTAAAAACACACACACCGAGGCTGTGCTAGAGGTTATGTTGCCAAAAAAAAGGAGTAGAGAATATGTGGGTTTGAGTTGTCGTAACCTCAGAATGCATTTCTTGTTCTATATTACATGAAGGCACTTGGGAATCGTGCCAAATCAATCCAAGGCTTCTGTGCCGTGAGTGATAGCAGTTCCCTGGCGGGTGGGCTGGGCGCTTTGCTGGTGCAGAGGGAGATATGGCCTGAGCAGTTTTCATTCCAATGGGTGATATGCAAATAAAGCTGTAGGGAATGGATGAAGTACCAAGGTAGCATGGTCCTGTTAGCATGGGCTGTAACTGACAGCATAAGAGTTGGCAGAGTGTAAGCTGCAGAAGGGCTTATAACAGAAATTTGATTGTGATGGTTGCTTAAGCCTTGACAAAATGCAGCCCGCCACGTCCCTCCCCTCTCTGTTTTCATTGGTGTTCTGCCCAGACTGCTGCTCGTGGTTCCCGGTGGGGGGTTGATGCTGGGGCTTGAACTGGGTCAGGGCTCTGTCCCTGCGTTTGACTTTGTAAGTTCTTGTGCTCAGTGCACTGTTGCTTCCTCCGATGGGTGAGTGCTGCAACCTGTGATTTTTTAACTGCCCTGTTGCCTGGGTCCGATATTGGCCCTGCAGGTTCATCACGTGTTTTCAGTGCAAGTTTCTGCTGGAATTTCCCTGAAGAGTACAAGGACTGGGTTACAGTCTGTCGCTTTACTTCCCATAGGTCAACTTTAGGTAGAGGTTTATCCCTTGCCCTCGCCCGTGGTCTAGATAATTTTTGAAAAACTATCCTTTAGATTTGAGTGACGTGCCTGCCAAATGCCTCAGAAGGCAAAGCAAGATCCTGCTGGTCCCAGGTGCGTGCAGTTGGGCTCGGGCTGATTACCCAGCTGGAAATCTTCTACAGGAGCGAGTCTAATCTTAGTAGCAGCAGCGAGCGAAGGGATTGGATTCAGAAAGGGACGGTGTCTCAGGTCTTACTCGGAGCTTTCGTTACTATTGATTGCAATCGATTGGAGATTAGCAAACTAGTATATGATCACATCATTTTTCCTGCCTTTTTCAGATACAGAATAAATGGTTCGCCAATTAAATAAATATGTGAAAATCCCACTTGGTGTTATCTGCTTGTTTTCTGTTTAGCCAGATAGTGTAATGGTATCTTTGGTGGTTCTAGACTGAAAAAAGCATTCATGTTTAGCTGTATGTGTATTGTGTAACCTTGAAAACACTCAAGTTGGACTAAACCTCAGGCTCAAAGTGTCAGGTTTTTTCTTTCTTTTTTTTTTTTCCTTCTTTTTCCCTGTGGATGTTTTAACAGAACACCAACAAGGATGTGTTCATCTGAATGTCATGTGTTTGACGTGGATCTCTGGTATGAGCTGTGGAATGGAGTGGATGGGAGGCGGATGGCTGGATGTGCTCATTGCTTTGTTCCTGGCTGGATCAGCTGATCCTAGGGCTGATGAGAGATAAGGGGAGAGTCTGCCTCAACTTCTGTCTGCCTGCTTTTTGTCGTTGCACCATTGAGCTGCCAGGACTCCTGCTCTGCTAAGGTTTCTGTTAGTTCCTGCTGAAGCATCTTGGAGCTGCTGAAGCATCTTGGAGCTTCTGCAGCACAGCAATGTAGCGTGGCTCTGGAAATCCATGTGCAGCTGCTTCTCTCTGCCCTGGGGACGGCTCTGTGCTGTCAGTGACCGCAGCAGGATTCACTTAGCAGCGCGTGTTAATGGCACTGACCTATTGACATAATAAATTAGCCACGTGAACCCGAGACGTGGAAATGGCACCGATGCTTTTGAAGTGTGACGCGTTTTAGAGGATAATTGTTAACTACATTCAGTGTTGTTTTCATAACCTATCACGATGTCCTGGTAATTTGGCACCCCTGCAACTTAGAAATGTTTTATGCATTTGACTGTTGTCTTCTGCAGATGCCTAGAAGGTTCCCATTAGCAAAACGCAGTTTCCTGTTTCTGTCTTCATGACATCTAGAGAACGTAACTGCATAAAGTGAGAAGAAAAAGCCATTTGTACAGCCTGATCATCATAGGTCATGAAACAAGCAAAGCCTAGTAGAGCACTGGCGTAAAAGGCGACTTCTACTTTTCTCCCTTTGCTCCTCCGTATGCTCATTTGTAGAATAGCAAATTATGAACAAGAGCGTTATTTAATCCTTGCCTCTAGCAGTCATCTTTGTACGTACTGCGTGCAGCCCTGCTTGAGAGAATGCGAATCCCAAGTCTCATTTTGACAGAGATGAGAATTTTCACTTGATCACGCGGTCCCTCTGGTGCTCGCTGAGCGTCAAGCATTTGTGTCTTGTGGGATTTTAGGCTTCTCCATCTTCCTGGAAAATGTAGGAAAAGTGCTAAAATGTGGTGCTCGACATTCAGGGGCTAGGCAGCGTATTGATCCCCTCCGTACACAGATGTGTTTGGTGTGAGAACGCTGACCTAGAAGCGCCGTGAGTTAGTTTATTGGTTTTGACATTGGGATTCGTTAGCTGTGATTCAATTAGAAGCACGCTGATGGATGTGTTTGTGTGCTGGCCGTGGCGGCTGCTGGAGATTCAGAAGCTTACAATTCTAGTTGGGAAATGGTTTTGTGTGATCTTGGGTAAGATTTATATTGCTAGGCTAAAAGTGACATCGCTCTTGATTTGGTTTTTAATGGGTTTCTCTCTGTTTCCAGTTATATTTCTAATTAGGGTAATGCCTTGTTTCCCATGACAGTTTAAAAATATTGCAGTCTGTAAAAGAGAAGCTATCAAGATGATTGAGTAATGTTTTCTTTTTTGTTTGTTAGTTTGCAACCTTTCCTCCACCTTAATTGGAGATGTAGACCTACTAGTCGGCAGGAGTGATGCCTGTGTTTGCATAGGTTACAGAGCAGCAGGTCCTATGCGTTCTTCTATCAGTATTTCCTGGGGCTGTTTCCATTCACACCCAACGTGTACAAACTGGCTCTCAACCACCCAGCCACTCTTATTCCCATCCTAGCTGGAAGAGACAACACCTCGCCCCTCTTCTATGTGAATCTCAGCTTTTCGGGTGTGAGATCTACCCCTCGCTGTCCTGCCCCGCTGCCTTCCCATCCAGGCAAACCACCTGCCCTCTCAGCTGGGGTAGGGCAGCAGCGTTTTTTCCAGCCCCAAAGGTTTCCTGCCATTTGGAACTGAGGTTTATGGTGCAAGGGATGGGTATCTGAGTAACCTGTAGCAGACTTTGGGAGCCTGGGAGTCCTAGTTAGGAACATGGTTGTAGTCTAAGATGATCCAAAGCTGTCTGCAATGGCAAGAATGCAGAAGAGATCTGGAATTGGTGTTCAGTAGTCATTAGAACTTGCTCTTTGAGAGGAGGATGGATCCGAGTGTGCCACCATTGTGGAAGGTGTTCAAGCAGTCTGGGGTGGGGGCTGAATCCAAGCCTGTCTGCATGGCTCAGACAGCTCTGGGGTCCCAGAGGCAGGCTGCAGTGTGCTTACCTCTCTGTGCATAATCCAGCGTGGCTGAGTGCAGCTGCCACCACGGCCTGCCTGTGGTTTTTTTGGAGCATGACTTCAGTTGTGCTTTGGCCCGAGGTGTGCTGCTGCTGTGTGCGTAGATACCTCTGGAGGTATTGGGAGGAGGGTTTGGAGCTTCGAGATATGACAGGGGACAATGTTCCCTTTGTGCTGAGCATCTCTGATATGCTGCAGTGATAGAGGAGGTTAGAACGCTGCTGAATCTGCAATGCTTGCCAGAAAATTCTGAGCTTGCAGTTGAATACCTGTTTGTGAGCCCAGGGTGGTGATGTGCTTTGGTTGCATCAGATGTGGGGCTGAGGGTATGTGACAAGTCATGCATTCTGGCTGTCAGCTCCTGAAATGGCTTGACAGTTGCAAATGGTTCAAGGCTACAGCTGTGGCTGTTGCTTTATCAAACAGCTTGTCTTATAGGAATGATAGCATTAGATACTAATTGCTTAATTGTGGGAAACCTTGTTTGCATTTCTAGAAAACCTTTTGCTATGAAAGGGACCAAGGAATGTTTTCTGGATGTGATTCTGGGCAGTGTGCTCTAGGTGACCCTGCTTGAAGCAGAATGGTTGCACTTAATGATCCCAAGGGGTCCTTCCAACCTCAACCATTCCGTGGTTCTGTGATGAGCTGCTTATTCTGTATCTGCATGTGGATGAAGTTTAGCACCTTTCTTTGAAATAGGTTATAGGGCCAGATGGGACTTTTGGTCTGATTTCTAATCAGGCATATTTATTAAAGCTTCTGCTTCCAGCTTGTGAGAGTTTATTGGTATCTCAGTGTAGTGAAGACATCTTTCATGGCTGAAGCAGGCTAGATATCCCTTGAAGAAAAGCTCAAGGTTCCTTAGCCTTTTTTTTTTTTTTTTTTGTCTATTGACATCTTTAGGGTGTCCAGCATGGCCCAAACAGAGAAGAAAGGTGGGCTGCTCCGGAAATCCTCAGCCTCCAAGAAGCCACTGAAGGAGAAAGTTGTGTTGATGTATGATGAGATTTTCACGGTAAGGACCTGGGCACTTCTTCTGGTAAATTTTATGTAGTTTGGGCTGAGGGCTCTGCCTGCTGGATTCTTTTCCCAAGGTAAATGTTGCACAGCATAGGCACGCACTTCAAGTTCTCCTGCTGTCACGCAGAACTCTGTAATCTGCTCTCTTCCTTAATGTCAATTTATCCTGATGTCTGCCAGGACCATTTGTCATCTGCATGACATCACGGCTCTTCAAGCGTTTCTCAAAAAGTAATCCAGAAAATATACAGAAGCATCTCAAATGAGAGCTGCTTCTGTTTGCTATTCTATTTCTGGGAATCTTTGTAGAGAGTACGGTGTACTGTTAGACCACTTAGTCATCCAGTGGCTCTGACCTACTTGTGATAGTGATTTTGTTCAAATTCTGCCTGAATGATTTGTTTTTGTTTGCTCTCATTGGCTGTTCTTTTCTCCTTCAGACAGAGGACCCCAGTAAAAGCAACCCTAGGTTCTGGGAGGAGCTGTTTCTCATGAAGGTAACAGGAACTGAACGTCCTCTGATTTGCTGCTGCTGTTCTGCCTATGAGATAGCAGACTGTCAGTGCAAAGACTTGCTTTGCTAAGGTGTCAGCAGTTGTGTAACATGCATGATCTGCTCCTTAACCTGACAGGTCAACCTGGAATATCTAGAAGGCAAGCTGGAGGCTCTGGATGGGGAAGAGTTGATGAAGATAAAAGATAACATCAACTGCTTGTTTCAGCACTGCATCCAGGCACTGGGTGAGGAGCACCCAATCAGAGTGGTCAATGCGCTACAGGTACCATAGCTGAGAGATGGGAAATGCTCTCTCCTGCTTCTGATGAGGCAATATGTTTGCCTCTTGTGTCAAGCATCTTGTTCATACTACTTTAGCTGTGAAGAGAAATGACGTCTACAGAGCAGTTGCAACTCCTGGTTGACAGAGGTTACACGTTCTCATAGTCTCTTAGTGTTTGAGGAACAATAGCTTGTTCCAAAATTCAATAGGATCTGGTGTTGCAGAATGAAATAGATGGCAATGGAGGGGGCAGGAGGGGCTTGTTCTCAGTACAAGCTGTCAGTTTGGGGGCTGAAGAATACTTTGTGTAGCTTTGTCTGTCTTCTCCTTTTTCCTCCATTTTGCCCTCCTTTTTAAGTTTCCTTGTGGGCCAAAAATAAAATAAAGCAGTGGAGAATTTGATGTCAAATTTACATAGGGGACTGTCCCTGCTGGACGCTTCCTAGTTGGAAGCTGTGAAGAATCATTACCCAGAACTAGAAGCTGCTGTTCCTTGCCAGCGCTTGCCCTGAATGGAAGACTGTCGTCTTCAGTCTTGACATTTGCTGTTATTAGTTCCCAAGCTGACTCTTGACAGTTTGGTGAACACACTTATCCCAGCTTCTCTCAACTGTAGGAGTGCAGAATATAAATTTCGGATTTGGGAAGTCTGTAAGAGGCATTGGACAGGAAAAATGTGGACAAATAGATTCTTCTCTATTTGTTTTCTTTTCTGATTTCTCAGAATCCAGTGAATATTCCTTAGAAACAACAGAGGTAGAGGATACATAGCAAATACAGCCCCTTCTAGGCTGATGCTATTTGTATAAATATCTGTGTTTTGCTAACGCTCTGAAAGGTCTCTAGGGCAGGTTTTGTTGTGGAGTTGTAGGTGTTGCCTTACATCTTGTCCTATGAATTTTACCTTTGCAGACTTTGTGTGCATTGATTCGGGGTGTCCATCAGAAGAACAAATCTACTTCTGGGTTTGACATCATCAACATGCTCGTGGGATTTGATAAGGCGGAGCTTTGTATGAAGGTGAGGCCTTGCCTATGTAGAGAAACGGTCTGCACAGCAGCCGTGTTGCAGGGGCAGTGTTTTGTAGACAGGTGTGTATACAAAAACCTCCCATGCATCTAGGCAGAACTTGGAGAAATGATTGTGATGTTATGCCTGCAGTCAAGAAATGTAGTTGACATAAATCAGAAGTGAGAAGCAATGGTGTTAATATAGTCTGCAGTACATAGCTGCTATGTCCCAGCTTAAACCAGGACGTAGCTCAATTGCTGATTTTGGAATAACATGACTTTGTGTTGCTACTCTTGAATCTCAAATTTATAAGAAATGTTTTAAGTAGTATTAAATATTAGTTTGAAATTGTATGACTGTTTTCTTTTAGAATCTGATGGAGAGCTTGGACTCGCTCCTCTGTGCAGAAGGTTCTGAAAGCCTAAAGAGCTTGTGTCTGAAGCTACTTCTCTGCTTGGTGACGGTAAATCTAGGCTCTGCTTTTTCACCCTCTGCCTCCAGCGCAGCAGACGTTTTCAGTTGCTGATAGTGCTGTCATGCAGCTGTCTTGCATCAATCTGCAGAGGAAGTGGGGAGCTCGGTCCATGGGTTGTGTTTTTTGCCAGAGATGGCAGGGGTAGAAGACGGGGCAGGTTTCCCTTTGTGTCTGGCTGTAGTGCTTGGCACACCCTTGACTTGCTGACTAAGTGAGAGATTCTGAATAAATGTGTCAATCTGGTAGTGTAACTCTGCTGTTTCTGCTGTCTGCCAGAGGCAGCTAGAGCATCATGAGAGGCTTCGGGTGAGATTTTAACTTGTGTTTGTACTTAGGTGACAGATAACATAAGCCAGAACACCATCCTGGAGTACGTGATGATTAACAGCATATTTGAAGCTATATTACAGGTAAGTTTTTTTTCCATCTGCTGCAAGGGTTCTTTTTCCATGTATTCCTTTTCAGTCTTATGTTTGCTTTTCAGCCTTTTCAGTGCAGCGTAAGTAACTGGCACTGTGTGGTGCTTTCATTCGTAGCACAGCAAATAGGTAAAAAAAAATAATTAGATTAAATGAACTAGATTCTATTTATTTATTTAATTATGACTCTTTGCTTCAGTCTGCTGTTCTTAGTCACCGCTGAGTATTTAAGGTGTTTTCACTTCAGATATCTGTCCTTAGAAGCTGAATGGATTTATGGGCTAATTTCACAGAGGCTTCCTTTACTGGATGAACTTGATTCAAAAGGCAGTCTGGATGTATGGAGTTTTTTTTCTGTTCTGTGATAAATTATACTTTTTACAAGTGAAGCTCAATTTGGGGAAACAGAAAATGTCATTGATGCCCTGAGATGTCCAGTGATGTTGAGAAATATATTTGCTTTTTATGCCCAGAAGGCCTGTATACATTCTGCCTGTGACAAGCGAGTTTCTCTCTGTGCAACATTTCTTGGAAGCACTGACACTCCCTAAGTCATAAATATCTCTTTCAGTTAGGATATATTTTGCTCTTGTACATGCATTTTACTGCCATGTGTGTTCCCAGAGTCCTGCAAGCTTCCTGAAGCGGGCCTGAAAAGAATAATGCAAGTCTTTCTTTATTTCAGATTCTGTCCAGCCCACTTAGTCGCAGGGAACACGGCTATGATGCTGTTGTCCTGCTTGCTTTGCTGGTCAACTACAGGAAGTATGAAGTAAGTATTCTACCGGGTAACAGAAATATCTCTCGTCTCTGTTGTTTTATACTGGCCTCTGGGTTATTAAGAAGGCCTACAGTACAGTTTTTAGCAGTACAGACTGTAGCTTTTATCAATGTATCAACACACAACTACAGAAACTTTGCAAGGCAGTCCTATTATGCTAACCGTATCTGTCTCCGATGTATGTGTAGGATTCAATGTATCTAATGTACAGATTGTTTTGTGCATGGATGAGAAACTGCCTAGGAGATGCTCATTTCCTTTTTGAAAGTATTTTAGGGAAGGTCCCCTTGTAAGAGTTTGTGTTGTGCAGACCTTGCGTGCTTGCCTCTTGATGTGTGTCACTGCTTATATATAATCTCCAAAGTAAAATTAGTTGTCAGTCACCTTGGGCTTCAGACTGAATTTGTGATTCAGAACCTGACTAGCAGACTGAGAGAATGTAGATCCCCAGAAGACGTGCTGAAGATGTGACTAAAGAATGAACTGAAACATCAGAGCAGTAGCGTTTCCAGGAGAAATCTGACTTCTCCTTTGCCTGATGCTTCTCTGAGAAGCTTTGTTCATCCTTATTTTTATAAACTGGTTGTGTTACTTTGTGACATATTCTAACATCCCCCCCCCCTTTTTTTTTTTGCTCTGCTTGTCACCTTGAAAAAGAAATGTTTCAAATGTCAAAAAACACCAGGTTAGGGTTTGCTTTCCTTTGCAGGAGGAGTGTTGTTTGAATGATCAGTCTTCATTTATTCCTTACCATACCCCTCACAATTAGCAGTATTTTACGCTGAGTAGATGACAGGTAGAAAATCTGGAGAAGTTCTGGAATATCCTCCCCTCGGTTGAGAAACTGGGAGGGGGAACCTGTGTGATTTTGTAATTGAGCTTGCTTTGAATTATGAGTAGACATAAAGAAAAGGTAAAGGCAGAGAGTATGCTCAGTGACAAGGCAATTCCTGTTAATTTCCCATTCCTATGGATGTTGTCTGAATCCAGAACTACAGGCTGTTCAATCTGTGCCATGGTTGCATGGAGCAGGAGCATGCAGTTTGGTTTTGGTATAGGGCCATGAGAAGAATCTGGTGGGTAGAGTTACTGATGAGGACAGAGTGGGAAGACCAGGGCTCTCACTGCAGCTGGAAAACTGAATTGAAAGTTGGGTTGCTACATCTACCCAAGGTCTTACCTAGTTAAATTGTGTCCTCTGAGCAAAGTAGCTTCTTTCCTCATTAATGATAGCATATTCATTTATGCATTCAGGTCAAAACAGGTAGACCTGTCTAGTCCCATCCCCGAGACGTTCCCTGTGTGCCATAGTTTGTGTCCTTAGTAAGGCAGAGTGCTGTGAGTAAGAAAGAGTTGTCCTCTGCTCTTTACAGTAACCTTTTTGAGGTGCGTAAAATTGGGGCCCATTGCTGCTGAAACATTGTTCTAGATGACTTCAAAATGGACAACCAAAGCAACTCATGGTTTGTGCTGATGTTTACAAAAGAAACCAAAATGACAACAGACCAACCCAACCTAAGACAGATGTGGAGTGAGGGGAAAAAATCAGCTTGAGTATTTTATCTGATAAGGTTGAAACCAACTCAGCTAAGGGTTTTGTGTGACAGTTGCCTGACACCACCTATTAGAAGTGTCACACACCACAAGCAATGCCTGTAATAATACCATCATAACTGCCATGAAGTGGAGTAGCCATCTTTGATTCTCTACTCTTTGCCCCCTAAGGTCATGTTGCTGGTTGTCAGTGTATTGTAGCGTGTTTTTGTGCCTCGAATCCTTTGGGGTTCTCTTTTTAGTTAACTGTGCTGCTATGGATGGGTTTTTTTTGTTGTTGTTCTGGACTTTGTTGATGCTAGATTGTTGTTCCAGCTGCTTAAGCAAATCTAATTAGGCTGGAAATTCATTAGTTGTTTGTGATTTTGTGCTTGTCTTTAGTGGGAATACTGGAGTGTTTTGTATGAATGTGTTCTTTCATATTTTTAGGATGTGAATTTTCTGGTTTCCCTTCCAATTGCCTGGGGAATATCTTTCCATGTCCTCATTACCAGTGTAGCTGTCATCTTGATTTGCTCAGTAACTTCAGTTCTAGAATTAAAAATTTTGTATCTTTACATGGAACTTTTAACAAGATGTCACTGATCTGAAACCTAATCATTCTCAAAATTTGTTACGACTATTGCTATGCTTACTCCTCAGCTGTATTTTTTTGGTTTAATAATCCTAGTCCTGATTTCAGAGAAAATATTTCTACCTTGATGCTATGTGAGAGAAACATAAAAGGAGAATTAAATAGTTGACTACTTCGGGAAACGGTGAAGCTAACTGCTCAAAAGGATGCCAAGCAGAGCAAACACTGCAACACAAAGTATTCACTGTGTCTTTTCTCAACATTGTAAGGGATGGCTGCTAGAACAGCAACTTGAATTCAAGCAGTGACTTTTAAGTAGACTTCTAAGTAGATAGATTTGTAGATAGTATCTAGGTGCAAAGTTCTTTGCCTCATGTTCAACCCAGTAGAATTGCTTATCGTGTCCCTCAGTAGACAGAACTGAAAGAAATGATTGAAAACATGGGTTTTGGTTTTTTCTTTTTTTTTCTTTATGTACTTATCTGTCTGCATATAGAGTATCAGACAGCCCTTCATGTTTAGTTGCCTTGATATAGTCCCCAGCAGTTGCTGAAGAGACTTAAAAGTAATAGAGTCATGAAATTATTTTTTTTTTTAAAAAAAAAAGAGTCCTCTCAGAACTTGAATGATTTTAAATGTATCTCTTTAACGAAAGGAGTCATTTTTCAAGCTCCAATTCCCTGCAAGATGCTTTGCCTGCAGAGGAGATGGCCTCATCAGCGCTGGCAGCAAAGCTGCTGAATCATCCCTAATGAATGTTCAGGGGGAAAATCCTGCGAGGGATAATCAAGTGGACTCTGGCCTTCATTTGTGTTACAGACATGAAAAAAAGTTAAGCATCTAACTAGGGATTATATATGGGTAGTTTGATTTTTTTTTTTTTTCTGCTTTATTTTCTTACCAAAAATTTGCTTCCCATGGGGTTGTGCCACAGCTTGAGATACATAAGAGTTTCAGGAGATATCAAGCTCCCTCTGCCACATCTGCGTGCTTCTTCACGTAGCTCTCGCTTTGTATGGCATGCCTTGCTTGGCAATTGTGTTTCTGATCTGGTTTTAACTGGCTTATCTTTTGGAAATTACTGGGTAATCACCTCCTCCAGCTTCCACCTTCATTTCTTTGAGCTTGTTGGTATCTAATGGTGGGTAGCTCAGAGAGGACATATTGAGTATTCCTGGGTTCCAGGAGTTTGTGTCTGTACCTTATCACTGAGGAGAAGACCTTAATGCAATAGTATTTACTCTCTGATGGCAGCGTGTTCTCTGAAAAGATGAGGATCATATTTTTGTTTTCTTTCTGGAGGCAGTTGGAGGCAGAAGCTGGTTCTAAGTTTGTGTCACCCCTTCATTGACACGCTCTTGAGTTTTCAAGGTGCTTATCAGCCCTTCTTCAAGCCTGTTGTGTGTTTCCATGCGTTGGTGATTGGCAGGTGAAATTTAGACTTCCAGACGTTTTGCAGTAGTTCCCAGTGAGAAGAATGCTAAGGAAACTGAGATAACAGGATAGGAAGCAGGCAAGGAATATGGAGGGGACTTAGGGGTGCATGTACAACTCGTAGGTTGTACATATCTGTACATATACATTCTGTGATGGTATGGAATCTATGTTGAGGCCTCAGGGCGGCCTGTTTGCATTGGTCAGTGCAGTATCTCCCAGTTTGCTTATCTGGGGATTTGGATAACCCCATTGCCCCTAATCCACCACAGATCTGCTGTCTGTTGTCTGGAAAAACGTCATCGCCTTTATTGGTCACGAATCACGGGTTGACCGATCTTCTGTGTGAGCTGTGGGATGGAGAGGCTTGGCCTGAGTTTCTCTTCATGGTATAATGAGAACAACATCATGATCAAAAGTACCAAAAATAAGAGACATTTGAAAGAATGAATTTGAAGCTATATTTTAACTACAACATTTTGAATTTTGCTTCTGCTTTATTGACACAGACTAAATGGCAGAAGGTCATGGTTGCACAGAAAGAAGCATATATTGTTAGTCGATAGAGGCTGGAGGAGAGGCTCCTAGGAAATGTCTTCGCGTGCTTGGTGCGCAGATGGGTTCTGTGTGAGTTTTGTGTCATTTTCTCAGGCAGCAGATAGTGCAGGCTGTGACAGACTGATTGAGCTTTGAGATGTTCTGATCAGTTTCTTCCCTGGACCAAAGAGAAAATCTGATTCTCCCAAAGCACAGAATAATTGTGAGTGTGTTGTTTTCTGATCAGCCTGATTTTTAGCCTGCTGTTAAGCCTTGAGCTTAACAGTCAGATAACTGCATAACTTGTAAGGCTCTATCTGATGCATGCTTTGTGCTTTGCTCATCCCATCTGCTTTGGACTTACTGCACAGACAGAATCTTTTCTTCTCTGTCCTACTTCCAAGTCAACGTTGTTAACTTTGCACTGACACGAAGAAAAACAAATGTACATTGCTAATCTAAAATGCTCCCTAAATTATTAAGCCTTATCTTTATAGATGGAGCCTGTGTGCTTTGTTCAGCTTAGTTCAAGGAATTTATATTCTCCAGAGACTTCTGGCTCTCAGTGGTATAAGCTGTTAAGTGTTGAGCTCTAACCCTGCAGCAGACGAGTCTGTAATGTTGTCATGCCTTCCTGAGTCCTCCTTTCTTTAAGCGATCTTTGTGAGGTGTTGCAGAGAGAGATATCAGAATAGTGATGTTGAGTCCCAGCTTCATTGCTTGTGCCTGCTGCGTGTGCGTGTCACTGATAACAGGCTGTCAGGACAGCTGTTCCACTTCCAGGGATGGCAGTCCAGCGAGCGTAGACTCCATCTCTTCTCAGTGAAATCAACAGCCTGTCTGGCTGAGCAGGTAAAGAGAAAGTGTCCCGAGCATAGCGGCCATCCCATGCAATGTGACTGCTGGTGCTTTGTGTGCGTTCTGCTTTGTGAGAAGGGAGGGAAATTCTTCCCTGGTGGGTGGGTAACCTTTGAAAGATAATAGCGGTGGTTTCTTTTTCTGTGAAGGCTGAACTTAAAACCACTTTGCTTTCTTTCTTTTCCCATGCTGCTGAGTAGTCAGTGAATCCTTACATTGTGAAGCTCTCTATTGTAGATGATGAGGCCACGCTCAACGTGAGTATTTGACTTAATTACTTGGTGCTCGTGGGGATGCAATCTTGGTGTCTGGTGCAAAGAGGGTCTGGGAGCAGTGCTGCTGCAAAGAACTCCAGTGTAGTGGGTTCCGTCTATCTGTAGTGGGCCCTAACTGCACCCCTGTAGTATGTTAGGTAACTCCAGATTTGGACAGTTTGATCGTGATTGGGGTGGTTAAAAAACTAGGTAGCGGAGAACATGCTAAGGTTGGACTATTGGACATTTGTCAAATGCCTGTATGTTCCTTGCTGCTGCTTACCAAAGATGGCTTTTGCCAAAGGACGTCTGCTCTGGAGTGCTGTGTTACTCAATTTTTACTAGTCCACAACTCATTTACTGTAGCTCATTGGAACCCAAATCAAGAGTCCCCAGTCGTACTTTACATTGTAGATGCTGCCTAAGTTCTGTATTTAAGCCTTGATGCAAAGTGTCGGTGCACTACTAGCTAGGAGAGATGTGGTCTTGAAAACTTTCCTTTAGTCATGAAGCAAAAGCAAACTCCGTGCTAACTAAAGGATGAGAACAACTATTTTGAGTTAATTTAAACTTAATTTTTTTTTTAATTTAAAATAAAAAAATTTGTCAGAGAAGGATGGCCAGTAACTGGGGAGTGATGGAGGCTGTTTACAAGAAATGACAAGGTCATTAGTGTTTATGGCCTTTGTTTTGAACCTTTGGCTATCTTTCCTCTAACACCAGCTTCCTTCTGGAGTTGTTGCCACTTTGTTGAGTTTTCTTGAGTGAGTAAGGTATGTCTGGTGGCCCAAGGTGAATTAACTTTCCCCTCTGAACTTACGTAAATAGATATTCAACTTTAAATTTTGGTGCCTTGTTTGTTTAGATTGTGCCTTTGTTGTATAAGTGTATCTTATTAATTCAAACTGCTGCAGGGGAAATTCTTAGTATCATATGTTGGGGGCAGGGGTGCTACGTGTGTTCAGCGTTTGTTTTCCTGCCTTACAATTTGTAACATAAACTGTTTTTAAACTCTCCTTGCAGGGAATGGGACTTGTAATTGCCCAGGCTTTATCAGAGTACAACAGGTAAAACATGAGTGTCTCTTGTTTTCAAATTCATGTTGGTTGCATTCCATTTCAGCAAACTTTTTTGAGTTAGCTTGTTTGTCTCTTAACAGTCCTGATGCAGCTGGAAGGGCAGGGAATAGTTTTATGCTTTGAGGCACTTCTGCTCAGTTGTTGTCACTGCAAGTATAAATGCATCTTAACCAGCTGTGCTGATGTGCTTCAGGAGGGATCTTGCTGAAGGGGAAGATTTCTATTTTATGTTTTTACCGTCATGGATTTTACCTCTGTATGAACTTTGTGTAAAATCTTACCTCTGGGGGGAAAACGTAAATGATTTGCTGGGTCCTTCTCTTGTTTAACTGAAACCTGATCTCCAAACAAATGTATCCAGGGCTGTTCATATGCCAGATCAGAGGTGGTCAGGAGGTGTGTGCTCTTGCAAACAGTGGACAGCAGTAACTCCTGAGAGAAGAGCCAGAAAGCCAGCAGGAGGGATGGCATGTTCCCAATGTCTGCTAATAAGTAACAAAACAAAATAACTAAGTTTTCCTAAGGAAAAAGCTCTTCAGAAAATTTGGCAACCCACAGCAATGTTACTTAAGTAACCTGATTTTTTTTTGGGGGGGGGGGGGGGGGGGGGGGGGCAGAAGGATTCTAAAAGTATCCGGGAAAATGTTTTAATTCCTTTTGAATGTCCACTGTTACAGATATACCTGCAAGATGATGCAAGTCAACAAATATATTTAACATAGACTAAATTAAAAAAACCCACCCACTCACCTTCCTTAATTCTGACAAAAGTTGTCTTGGGCTGTGGTTTGTTTTGCTTATCTTTCTTTCCCCTTCCTGGAATTTTAGAATTGTTTTTTTGCGTGATGCGGAATGTGTAATTAGATTCCTTTATGAAAGACAGAATAAATGGCCATGTGAGCTCTGCTAGACCATGTCAATGTCACGTGAAGCAATGAGCTTAAATTTGAGGTACCCAACATACTTGTTGACTTCTTGTTCCAAATCTAGTCCTAGTCAAGGGCCTCCTGCCAAGGCTTATGACTGCTGTCATGTCTCTGGACCACGTCTATGTTCACGATGGTTCTGATGCTTGCTTATGTTGTCACGTTTACTAGACTGTTCCAGAACATCCTCGTGCTTTCTAATTTGCCCTGGAAGTAAGACAGGTAGGAATGGACAGCTGTCAGCAGGGCAGTTCGTTGAACCACCTTCCAACCTGTCATCTTCTGGGGAGAGGAATATGGGATTGGGCAGGATTGGGCCATGAACCAGGCTAGTGGTCTTCCTGGGTTCTCCTGGCCATGGTGATCAAGTGTGGTTTACTCTGTAGCTGATGATAATTGAAGTGAAAGTACCCTGTAGTTACAGGCTGTGTTCGTGTGATTCATAGTATACTGTGTGGTTAGTTCAAGACAAAATTTCTCATGTCGCTTGGTACACCCTTAGTGTTAGTCCAGGCTGGATGTATCCTGTATGACAGCACAGACATTGTTCAGAGTCGCATCTTCCAGCACCCTCACTTTATTTCTAAACAGTTTACAGATATTTTAATCCCTTCTGCTCCTCTTTTTGTGGATTCTTAGAAAGGAATTCTGAATGTTGGAACTTTCTCCCTCCTGCATCCTGCTCAGATAAAGCTGTATTGTGGGCATTTAGAGATGATAACTGTAGTTACCTTTCTAAGCTTGAAGCTTCATCCTGATTCCTTTTTGTTCAGGCAATACAAAGATAAAGAAGAGGAGCACCAGAGTGGTTTCTTCTCAGCCCTAACTAATATGGTAAGCAAGGATACGATGTTGTTCTGTTCTTAAAATAGGGACTTCCTGGAAGTTCAGCAGGTGGGTGAGAGTTTCTGAAAACTCAGCTTAGAATGTGTTTCTGGAGGAGGGATGCATTGATATGGTCTAAACCAAATACAACTGAAGTAACTGTATTCTGAGGAGCATATTGCTGTCTGGACGGGAAAGCGCTTTCAAAAATAAGGGTAGTTCAGTGTTGACAGCTAACTGTCAGGAGTGATGTGGGTAAAACTGCTACTGCTTTGGGGCACACAGACAGGAAGTGATCCTTGTTGTCCTCTTATAGAACTACAGACTAATCAAGGTTGGGATTTAAAATACACAACATTTTTTTTTCTGTGACTTGACAGATTAAGCATTGGTCAGTTACAGAAGAACCAACCATGTGTTTGTGTATGTTCATCCTGTTCTGTCTTTTGTGGAATTTTCCCAATTGTATTTCACTGGTTTTGGAAAGTAAGTTGCGTTTATGCCATAGATGAGAACACATCTGCCAGAGCACTTCTGATTTAGTTAAATCCACATCTCTTGTTGTTCAATAGCTTTCAAAAATTCCTCCTTTGCAATACTTTTTCTTTCCATAGGTGGGCAGCATGTTCATAGCAGATGCTGACGAGAAGATATCAGTTCAGTAAGTGTACAGATATTATTTGCAGCATGAGTGACAATTCACTGCTCTGGTCAGCATGATCTCCTTCATCATGGAACTGTTTTAATGTTTAAAAAAGGGGGGCAAGTGGTAAATACAAGGGTCTGTTGTGTCTGTGGAAATCTGTACCCTGAAAAGAAAGGGCTTTAAAGAGGAAAACATTGCTTGAGAGTGAGTAACAATGGAGACATTCTGCTGGAGGAGAGCAGTGACTATAGTTGAAATCTAAAAATAGATGTTTTTGTGGACTGCTCAGTACTACTACTAATGAAAAAAGTGGATTGCAGGGGCAGAGTTTAAATTGGTTGGGAAAAATATTCTTTCAGAAGCTTTACTCTCAGGATTCTCATCTGGTGGTAGCCCTTAATTAACTGTGCTCTTGTCTGTGTCCTTTCCACAGAACTAATGAAGCAATCCTTCTGGCCCTCTATGAAGCTGTCCACTTAAACCGGAACTTCATTACAGTTCTGGCACAAGTGAGTTATCAGTATTATGTTTGCATTTTTCTTTATAGTAGATGTCTTTTGAAATTAAAAAGTCAGAAATTGAATTGGTGAAAAGATAAGGTTTTCTTTTTTTATTTCCTCCCCCACCCCCCTCCAATGCTTGTCACAGATGTAGCTGGGTGCAAAAGATGAAAAGCAAACCAGGGACTGGGTTTATTTTACTTCTAGGAAATGCTTTGTGCCTTGACAGAAAATGCTTAAAGTTTTGAGGGCACAGCTCATGCTAGGAGCCATTTTTCCCACTGAATGGAAGGGCTGTGTGGAGTTCTTTCTGTGTTTCTATGACACTGCTGTCAGGAGGATGCAGTGAATTGACTATAGCAGTAAGAGTGCTGCAGCTATCGGAACAATTCACACCCATGATAAATTAGAGAAGAGGGAAAGAAGCTGATCCAGCTCCAAATTGGATGAATTGTTCTGTCTGGATGTGCACATACCACATGTTGTTGTTTGTGTAGGTATCCTTCACTTAGAAACTAATCAATGACTGCTGTCAGAACAGAGCACTGCTCCTTGTGCTTTTTGTGGTGAAGAAGCAGAGCTATGGCAGCCTTCTGAGAAGCAGTGGCTGCTCTATACCTCTGAACACAGACCTCTGGACACTTTCTTTTTAATCAGCATATGAGTTTGCAAAGAGTGTCACCACAGGGGATAGATACTGAGTCTGTCTCATCTGATGATTGTGTTGTGGCTGGCTGGAGGAATGGCTTGATGAGTTTGGGAAGGCATTACAGTTTAGTATGGTAATTTTGGTTTTTGCAAATACTGCTAGTAATCTGTGGGAAAAATGATATTAGAACACTTAAGGCCTTTCCCCAGCTACTTTAGCTCATCAGAGTGCAGCAGCACATGCAGAAGAACTTTAAGGTAAGGCTGATGGAGCACTGGAACAGGCTTCCCAGAGAGGCTGTGTAGTTTCCCTCTATGGAGATATTCAAGAGCCATCTGGGTGCCTACCTGTGCGGCCTATTGTGGGGAACCTGCTGTAGCGGGGGGTTGAACTCGATGATCTCTTAAAGTCTCTTCCCACCCCTGCGATTCTGTGACTCTGTGTAACACACCTCTAGCTAGACACATGGCACGATGGAGGGAGGAGCTCCCTCCCCTCTGGGGAGCTCCTGGCAGAAGACGGATAGACAGATCTACGGCCTCTGAAGAAAGCTTCTGTTCTGGGGGTGGTTAATTTGCCTGAGTTCCCTTCTTTTTGCAGGTTGTTCATTCCAACTGCCTGCGAGGGACTTCTGCTTCTAGCTGTGCAATACCATTTCAGGCCTTTGCATGGCCAGAGTATCCCTGAGGGAGGAGAGGGATAAGAGGAGAATGGGAAAAGAGCAGCTGGCATAAAAGCTCTTCCATTAATAATGGAAAAATAAACTAGTTATCTGTGAAAGTGGTAGCTGAAGCAGCCACTGTTTAGTGAACTTGATTGAAGTTTGGTTCTAATGTTGTTCGTGGGTGAATTGTCTGTAATCCCTCATTTAAGAGAGGTCAAGGTAGGGCATGCTATCTTTTGAGAAACTTCATGAAAGCTGATGAAAGCTGTTGTTTGTGTCCGTCGCTGGAACAGGGGCTGTGTGAATGGCTGCCTGCTCCTGTGAGAGCACATAGGAAGAGCTGAGGTATAGCTGTGATGATGCCTGAAGTGTTAATTGTTTTGGTATGTTTACCTGCTTGTTGGTCCTCAGTTTTTGCTGCTAGGTGGCACTATTATCTCTTAACTGACAGTTAATGTTTGGGAAAGGGAAGGTAAACATCATAGCAAAATCAATGAAAGCAAACCTGTTTTATGTAAGATTTTCAAAGAAAAATTGCATTTCAATTTTTCAGTTAGTACATGTAATAATTTAAAATTGTCCTTAACTTGAGTGTAGTATATGTCTGTGCTTCCCATAAAATACATGTATTTGTAGTTGCTCATAAAATGAGATCCTCACAAGTGGATAGCCTCCGCACTGTCTTCGAATAAAGAACTAACGTCAAACCAGTAGTTCTATATCCCTTTCCTTTCTGAAATTGTGATGATATATTAAGGCAGATGATACATTTATGTAAAACTTGCCCTATGAAATGGACGCTATGCTTGGCAGGCAGACTTAAAATAGCATGGCAGATTGCCTGCCATCTCACCAGTTTGGATAGATCTGGGAGCTTACAAAGAGTAAAGTCAAAGCAGTGATTAGGCAGGCAACTATTAGCAAAGATGAAATGGGCTGAGTAACTGACTGATGGAAGCAGAGAGGATCAATAATGGTAGTGTTCTTTATGTTATGCACTCTTTTCCTCCAGTGTCTGAGCTTTACAGGGAGAGAGGGAAGAAATAAATTGTCATCATCTTTGAACATGAGCAGGTGGAGGGCAAGGGGGTGGAAGAATTTGCTTTTAGAAAGAGAAATAAAAGGATTGTGGAGGAGGACTTCAAATGCACACTCGGGTTGGTTTTGGGGTGATCAGAAGATATAAGCAGTGTAGGTTTCTGTGCTGGGGAAAGGCATGTTATCTGTCTGTTGGGGACAGCTACTGCTTGTTGATATGTTTGTGTTTTTGCTGAGTAAATAAATTGATTTACGTTTCAATTGACTGTAAAGTGTAACTTTCATCTTCCAAGGAGAGGTTGAAGCTTCCTGAGATTTCACTGAAGATGTGTCTGTTGTGTGAGAGCGTGGAACGGTACAATCAGTGATCCGTGTGACTTACCCACAGGGAAGCTATTAACCTGTGTATGTTTGGGATTTGTGTTTTCTGTTAGAGCCATCCTGAAATGGGGCTGATGACAGCACCAACAAGTCCAATTCCAGCAACGCCTGTCACTCCACTTGGAACCACCCCGCCTTCTTCGGATGGTAAGAAATGTAATGATCTGGGGCTGAACGATTAACAAATAGCTGGCAAAGCACTTTCTCAAGATAGCATCTAAAGAGGTCTGTCTGGAGCAGGTGTAACCTGGTGTTCTCTTCCTGGGGAGGTCTGCCCTACTGAACACAGCAAGAAATATAATTTGGCATGAATTTAATTGCTTGAAAGATGTTTAGTGTAGTTTCTCTTTTGCCTTGTGTATTTCATAATGAAATCGTGCTGATTTTCCTTCTGAAAACAGTGTTGTCCCAGTATCTGTATGAAGGTACACCCAACCTGTTAGTTATTCTACATAGGCTTTTGCTTTTCAGTATTTCTAGTGTCAGGTTCTCTGCCTGGGATTATTTGTCATTGGAGCAGATTTACAGAGAATCACAGTGGATTCCTGCTTGCCATTAATGCACTCGTCCCCAGCTTTGAATTAACTGGGATTTGAATCCAACCTGGGAGTTGAGATATTCCTCCCTCTGGTTGCCTTTTGTCTCTTAGGGTTTGTAAATGACTGCCTGTGCTGAGATCTTTCTTCTAAATGAGGTGTTATGTGCCCAAATAAATGTACTTTAAAATAATTGAAAATATAACCCTTTTTATTTGTCACGGATAGATACAGTCCAGTTTAAGAGAAGAAATCAAACGGCTGTTGCCACCTACTTTAATGGCATAGTTCTGAAGAAAGAATTCAGTAGAATAGAGTCACTTTGAATAGAGTGCAATTTGGAAATGTTTCAGGGAACAAGCAGCCTGGGTTACTTAGTTATATCAGCAATTCAGGTCGTTTGATATCCTAGTTAAGGATGATCCTCCTTGTGGATGAATTCTGTCTGGTTACCATGGATATCAAAAGCTTCCGTTAAAAAGCTCCCTATGTCTCAAGTCTCCCGTGCTCGTGTGCTGCACGTTTTGTGTAACAGAAAAATGTAGAGGGACGGGCATTTTGTGGGCTTGTGTTCAACATGTTCATTGCAAACGTATTCCTACCCACGCTGTATTATACCACTGAAGGAATTTGTGCTTAACCACATCTACAGCTTGCTCATATTCTTTCTCCTTTTTTTTTTTTTTTTTTTAATTACCGAAAAACAAAAGCAAAACAAAAGCTCCATCCTGCTTGGAGCAGAGGCAGTGATGTTAAGGAGCTTGAGGCTTCCTTCTGCATGCAAGGTTACTAAGTTTAAGGATGGGAATTGATCTTAGTGGGCAGCAATTACACTGGGAAGCATTCTTTATTTGTATTTGCTGTCACCTTGCTGATCCCTGCCCTGTGATTATTATTTTTTTTTTTTGTTGACCTCAGCTTAGTTATATTGGAGTGGTACTTCTTTGGTACTGCTGTTATTTTAAAGGTATGTCAGAATTTTTCTCCTTTTCTCATGTCTTGCAACTCAGCTTTAAAACTGCCTGTGGCGGAGAGTTAGTAAGAGACGTTTTGACTTCGGAATGAAAAGATTGCTTTCTTCTTTTTCATGCATTTGAAAAAATAAAAGCTTGATTGAATTATTTTCAGGTTTCAGCGCCGTGTAGAAACTCGTCTATGATTTTCAAGCACTTCTTAATGCTGACTGGGATTAAAAATAGGTTCATATTCTGGTTTGAAATTTCTACGGTCGTTAGCCTTTAATATGAATTAAAGCCTTTTAAAGTTTCAGAATATTTGGGTAAAAAATGTGATGTCTGTGCCACGAACCAGGGTAGGCAGTGATGTGATCTTCAGAGCGATTTCCTCTTTTCTTTAAATGAGACTTTTTTGCTGGAAAGTGTTAATCCATAATATGTAAATCAAGTGTGCCTGTCACCATAGCTATCTAAATGTCAGTTTGCTTACTGTTGTTAAATATTCATTCATTGCGTTCATTGTAACAGCTCCGGGAGGACATGCTGGAGATGTACTTTTTTTTTTTCCCCAATCTTTTAGTTAATTCTTGGAGTTATTCATAGCAATGGGGGGCTAAAGAGGTTCCAGTATCATTGCTTGGTCTTTGCCAACAAACGGCATGCCAGCAACATGTCGGTAGCACTGCAGTTTCAGGACTGAATGGACTGAAACAGCTCATGCTTGAGGACGTGCAGCCCTCAGAAGCCAAAAGCCCCATTATCATTTCTTTGATGTGATTTGAACAGCAAGGTTACATTGATCTATTTGGCCTGTTGTTTCCAAGGGCTACAATTTTGTATTCAAGGGAATTGTGTAATCCTGAGCTCCATAAGAACCTTTACTTACTGTGCAGTGGGTCTCCTGGTGCTCAGTTCTAAGAATCCTGCATTTTACTATTGGTTCATCCCCTGCATCTTCCTGTGCCTGTGTAGCCTTTGGTTCCAGGGGTAACTAACCCTACTTACCTCATTCCAGGGTTACGAGGTTTAAAGCTTGAATTGTAAAAGGCACTGTTAAATCAAAGCCTCGTCTCGTATGTACATTTACATATGGGACCTAATTAGGTATTGATGAGAATATCTTGAGCTCTTTGGGTTAGGAAAATTGATGAGTGCTAAAATAGCAGGTTGATCTTTCCTGAATTGGGTAGAGCAGGACAGAGAATGATATCACTTTGCAGGGCACCCCATCCTACCCTTAGAGCAGGAGAAATGAGCTTTGGAGTAGTACCAGTCTTCAAGACAAAATCTTTGCTGGGTGATCATGTAGCAGGATGAGGAACTCAGGCGACCCTATAGATAAGTTGATTCTGTCCCAGGCTTATGAATCTGTGACTTTGTTCTCTGTGTACTTCTGTTTTGTGTTTGTGGAGGGTAAGTGTGTCTTATCTGTTTTATTCCAGTTATAAGCTCTGCAGAGCTACCTTTGGATGCTGATGTACAAACTAGCAACTTGCTGATAACCTTCTTGAAATACAGCTCCATTGTGATGCAGGACACAAAAGGTAAGTAAGTTCTGTTGATGTAGCAAGCAGTGTTTCTTGAAATCAGGAGGACATAGGAACACGTCTCCAGAAATAGAAGCCAACTGCAGTCCTTTTAGATGACTGAAGGTTCCACCTTCTGAGAAAATGAAATGATTTCTTATTGCGAGATAACTGTTATATAAGACTGGGAGAGACTGAATACAGGCAGAGGGGAAGTCAACTATGGGATGAATGTAATAATAATAATAGTACCTAATAACCAAACCTTTCCCTGTGCAGGAGTTGTGAGCATATCTGATTCCAAACCCTCCCTTGGAGAGGGGAAATTGTGTGCTAGATAACTATATTTTAAAGAATGTTTAGCCTGACACATGAGGCAAAGCTCAGCGTTAGATGGAAATATTGCCTTTGTCCTTTGGTACTGGCTGGTCAAACTGACAGCTCTTTAATTATAGATGCAGCAGCAGTGATCTTCACAGTGCTGGCAATAATTTGCTTGATGAGGTACATTCCCATACTGTGCCTTTTGTTTCTTCTGATTGCTTTGGAGTGGGGCTCATTTATTTTGTTGGAGTTAAAGCTCGGTGGTGTTCAGGTACCTATGGGTCCTCTTGTGCCCGGTGGTTGCAGGGCAGGACCACAGTGTGAACATAACAAGTGATCTTTTTGCCGTATTTCAGCCCTTTGCCAGCTTACACTGCTTTAAGTTAGACGTAACAGCTGAAAAAAAATAGAGAGATGTCTGTAGAGCTGTGATACATTGATTATTGAACATGATGAACATTTAAAAGAAGAGCACACTGTGTAGGTGAGCTTTCTTGTGCACAAACTTGCAGGAAAGTTGTTTCTGACATACTTGTTCAATATGCAAGCTACTTGAGGAAAAGGTGAATAATTGAAATTAGGACTAAGAAGTACTTCATGGCAATATCTAGCACGTCCTTCAAAACCAAGGCAGAATCAGGTCTACCTGTATTTTTTTCTGAGAGCTGTTGCTAACAGGTTGAATAAGATACTGATAGAGGAGCATTATTTTTAGGCTATCTATTCAAGTGTTTAACTACCCTTATTGTGAAAAAGCTTCATGTGCATCCTAAGTTCTTTAGTGTGATTTAAATTAATTACTACTTCTCTTCCCCAAGATGGATATTGAGAACGGATAATTTCTTTCTTCTTTGTGACAACCGTTATGTATTTGAAGTCTGCTTTCATGTTTCCTCTCGCTTTTGTCTTTAAACTAAACAACCTCAATCTCTGCT
Source organism: Numida meleagris (assembly GCF_002078875.1). Taxonomy (NCBI): domain Eukaryota; kingdom Metazoa; phylum Chordata; class Aves; order Galliformes; family Numididae; genus Numida; species Numida meleagris. The sequence goes on along the minus strand of NC_034413.1, from coordinate 13,137,860 downwards.
CAGTCATTTTTTATAGATTGTACTCATGAGGAGGGTGTACCAGCTCTCTAATTATTCTGATTTGATTATTTCAGGGCTTCTTTTGCTGATCCAAGTCTGTGGAACAATTTTATGTTTTTAAGTTTAACTGCTGCACTTACTAGTTATTGTAATATGGGAAATACACATTGGTCCTCAGGAACTGCCAGACTGGATTAGTTTGAGATGGAATCAGATCTGATAGAGGGAGTTCTGTGCTAAACAAGCCAACTAAAGATGAGTTTATTCTGGTACGAGATGGAACTTGATGCTTCTTTCTTTGCCTTGGTGCTAGCATGTAAAACATCTGAAATTTGTGTGGCTGAAAAGCAATCTCCTTGCCTCTGTGACTGATGGCAGTATGTATCAATAGTTCCACTGATCAATCATACAAAGAAGCGTGCCTTCCAAACTGCTGCCTATTAATTCTAGTAAAGATATATTGCGTTCTGTCTAACTTTTTTTTCTTGTGTCAGAGAAAGCATTTGACAACAGTATAGTAACAAGGGGGGAAAAAAAAAAAAGAACTTTAATTTTCTCTGTCTTGGGATAGGTGGGAACACAGAGAGGAGAATGGCTTGTTCCACTTCCAGGACTAGGCAGTTGTTCCAGTCCTATCCCAGAGAGCATAATTTAATAGGCAGCATTCTGCTAGATCCTCCTCTTGATTTCTCTCTTGTGCCAGTCAGAGGCAGCTGCCTTGGGAGAAACAAAAGCTCGGTGTCATTTTTTTCCCCATCTGTAAAATAGGGTTCATACTGATACATCTCCCTGTGGAAGGTGGTCTGCCTTGTTCCTTTAATGAGGAGCGCTGTGAAGGTACAGAGCGTCTGTGAGAGTAACTGCCTGTATAGTTGCCCCATAACTGCTGAAAATGGCATGATCTTCACAGCGTGTTGGCTGAAGGCAGACTACTTAGTGTGGAACAGGAGCCTTTACAGCGTGGTCCCCAGAGAGAAGTGTTAGCAGCACCTACAGAAATGTACAGTGAGGCCTTACAACAGGAAAATAACAAGGCTCCAGTGTATCACAGTTCTTTGAAGCCATTTTTCCTGCTTTGCTAGGACAGAAAATCTTTCACTTAAACATTTAAGCTGAAGCAGGGGGACACAGGAGAGATTTTTAACTCTTCCATTCCAAAATTCCTCTCCTCTTACTCAGTGTAGCAAGATGAAATCAATGTAGTTCAGCTGCTGGTTGCAAGACATGACAAGGGTGGGACTCCTTTGGCTTAAAATGCTTAGTCTTTGCAGACTTCATTCATTCATGGCTTTACGTAGGGCAAACTAGGCCATGTCACTCAGCAGTGGGGTTAAAACTCAGGGCATGAACTCCTGACATGCTTGTTCTGCTATGCTGTGCTGTGCTTCTACCAAAACTTGGCTTGTTTCATAACCTACAGCAAAACTGATGTCTTTTCATCTTTGAGAGAGAAAAGTACATCTCCACTGTGGCAGGAAGGCAGTTATTAACACCACTATTTAGAATATCTGTGGAAGTAAAACTAAATGAGACAGAAGCCTCACTGGTAGTTACAGGGGAGATGGAGATTCAAATCAGAAGCTTGGCTGTTGGCAGACACTTTGTGGGAAAAACTTCATGGGATTTAGTGTCCAGGCTGGAGGGTGAGTGCCCAGTGAGAAGCAGCTGCACTATTAGCTATCATGGAGGAAGTAGGAGTATTAAAACTCTCCTGTTGCAAAAGCTTTCTCACTCTTCAGCATTGCCAGGCTTGTGTGGCTCACGCATGAATTGTTTTTGCTTCTTTGCAGATGAGCACCGGCTACACAGTGGCAAGCTGTGTCTGATTATCCTGACGTGCATAGCAGAGGTAGGTTTCTTGTGACACACTTCAGGAGATGGTGTGTTTCAGGGCCCTGTCTGCATGCACATCCCCTGCCTCCTGTTCACCGGGAGCTGAAGATTTACAGTGGTTGTTAGTACAGACGCATAATGTTTTACTGATAAACCTGATGCAATACTATTAAAATGTACTTAAAAATTGGATCGTCTTATTTGGTTTAGCCAACTCACAGGGACAACGAGAGAAAATAGCGAATCTAAGCCTGATCTCACTTAGCTGTTAAGCACTTTGTGGTATTACAGGCTTTTAGATGAGTAATGTGTGAATGTCTTTCATCTTCATGGTGCTCATGGTAAACGTGGGCAGTGCTGAATCCTATCTGCCTGAGAAGGGTTTTGGAAGTCTGAAAGAGTGTTGCAGTTATAGAATAGTAGGAAAGCTGGTAGTAGGACAAGAAAACAATGCCAGCAGTCTGTGTCAGCAGTCCTGGTGAAGGTGCTCCAGTCTCATGGGAAATACACGATAATGGCTTGGCTAATGGCTTGTCCTGAATGGTGATTGAGTCTGTGGGGCATTTGCATTTTGCTTGCTTGCAAGTAAAGACCTTTCATTCTTAGCTAAGAATAAAAAGCAGCAATGTTGATAGACAGCATGAGAATTCTGAAGTAGTGTTTCTTCAGGGTGCAGGCATATGCATTTCTGATATTTATAATTGATTCTGGCACTCAAGTGCCTTCTTCAGGCGTGTGCATAGATAATATAAGAAATGCTATTTCTATGTAATGAGGGCATGATTTGGCTTTGCTATTAAGGGGAGGGTGTATTTAATACCTAACCTGGCTGTACGTTGCCTAGAGTAATCAGTTTGATTTAGAGCTGGTCTTGAAACAAGTTTTGCCTGAGGGGTGGGACAGGTGATCAACCTACTTGCTAGTACATGCATGCAGTGACTTCTGGCATGATGGCTCTGTCCAAAAAAAACCAACAGAAACCTTTCTCCACAAAGTTACATCAACTTGTGTGCATTATGTAGCACTTGTTAAATTCTCGATGCTGTAGTGTGTGCAGTCCACAGTTTCGATGAGCAGAGAAATAGCACGGAGAATAGATCTTGAACAAAACAAATAAATAGTGCAGAATGTAGCGTGGAATTGAGATCGGGAAGGTTTTACCTTTGTGGGACTGGAGGCATGGCTGGAAACAAGAGATTACAGGCGTGGTTTTTAGCATTATTGCTACTTATTGGGAGCTCTGCACTGGAACACGTGTGGTTTGAGAGGCAAGTAGAAGTTAGTGGACAGAGTTTTTTATTCATCGCTCCTTCCTTTTATTTTTTTCTCTTTTCCATAGGATCAATATGCTAATGCTTTTCTCCATGATGACAACATGAATTTTCGAGTAAACCTGCACAGGATGGTGAGTGTTTTCCTGCAGATGCTTTGCTTTTTCTCTTTGGGATGAGAACACGGGATTCAAGTTCCTGTATGCTGAAAACGATGTCATGTACATGTAACCTAGATTGCTAAGGCATGTGGAAATGCTGTCAGAAATGCAGCAGTTGGAGGAAGATTTTAAAATCACTCCCAGAATGTCTCACTCTTTCAAAGGATGAAGAGCTGGTTGCACTGCTGTGAGTTCAGAGACCTATGTAGCTGGAGAAGAGCTGTGTACTATGAGGTCTCTGAGGAAATCAGTGACAATGTTCTTCAGCGAGCATTAGTCCTCATGTGATATATTAAGAGGCAGTTGGAGTTGCACTGAGTTCTCTGATTTGGCTTATGCTTTCTCCTGAGGGTGGCGGATTCACCTTCAAAGAGGAAAATATATTTTCCATACCTTTTTCTTGTGGGTATGTGTGCAGGAAGTGTCCTCATCTAGCTCGTGAAGCCTTGTAGTTAGGGGTAACTGAGTGTTTCTCCAGACTTAATGTGTTCTGTTTTACGGTGCAGGTGATTGCCACCTCATCTGACACTCAAACAGTGCTAGAAAGTGTCACTAATCCAAGACAGAAATAAGCATACTGTGAGGATGCTAGTCTTTCCCACTTAACAGCAAATTTGCTGCTCAGTTAGCCTTTCAGGTTTACTACAATCAAAGCTAAAGCCATTTGATACTGCATGTGCTGTTAAGAATGCAGATCAGGCTTCTGGGTCAGGAACAAATCAATACATTTCCAAGGGAAAGGAACTGCTGTGTGATTTTTTTTTTTTGTTCTGTGATGTAACAGTGCCCTGTAGTTACACACCTAGAGTAACAAACACGTGGTGGTCAGCGTGCTGAAAAGCAAGCAATATCTCGCTTCAGCTGTGGTGATGGCTGTAGTCTTCAGAACTAATGTAAGTGAGAGAGCAGTTGGAGAAAAAGACAGAGGGAGTTCTGTGCTGATGGTAGTATTTGCATGAAAAATACAGTAATACACAGGATGTCACTTCAGGCTTATTCTGACTTCTTTTCATCTTTGTGTGTTTGAAGCCAATGAGGCACAGGAAGAAAGCAGCAGACAAGAACTTGCCCTGTCGCCCGCTGGTGTGTGCAGTGCTTGGTGAGTACTGTTAGAGTGCCTGCGTGTTTCCCAAAGCATCTCTTAGTTCTGCAGCAGAAATAGGAGATGTGTGGATTAAGAGAAGGAGTGGATGGGCTTAAAAATAAGGCAGTTAAGTAAGGAGATTTCCAGCAATAGACAGTCCATCTCTCTTCCTGGCTGCCTCACAGCGAAATTAAATCCAAGATAGCCGCTCTGCAGCAAGAAAATCTGTATACATTTGCAGTAAGTTTTGCAGAAGCCTGTTGGCTCCTTTCACCTAAATACGTAACAATAGGGAGGGCAGATGATTAATAAATTCAGAGTTTTAAGTGATTGTAGCGACAGCTGGTCACAAGTACCATCTAGATGATGAAATGAAAACAAACCCATGGAAAAGACAAATGCTTGTTGAGGAAGGCTTGCTGGGCATTTAGCCTTTTCCAAGGGGAAAAAAACCACAATAGGATTATCAGTATCAAGGATTGGTTTTGCTTGTGGATGGAGGCACAGCTGAAAGCTTTTCACACAGTGCATGATTGAGACTCATTGCCATGGAGGCCAAAAGTATAAATGGGTACAGAGATGGATGGAGACTGGGTTTTAAGCCTGATGAAATGGAAGCAGTCTCCGACACCAGCATTCTCAAACAGGTGTTTGTTGAAGGCACAATAGAGCAAGTAGGGAATGAATCTTTCTGGACTTCCCAGATATCATATACTTTTTCCTTGGACTATTTTTGGTCACTATTCAGTCATATTTCTGGGCTATTAGGACCCTTTGAGATTACATTTCCTAGTTGTTACCAGTGACACGGCTTAAGCATTTTCTGCTGAAGTGAAAACACACACATCTTTGATTAGTGTTTATTGGCTGAACTGTAGTAACTCATCTCTTCCAATTGTATTTTTGAGCTCTTTATTCACAGTGGGATAATCTAAAGAGACATTTTTTGTTTATTTGCTGAACGACTCTCAAGCAGAACTGTAGTCTGTGTTAAGATCAGGCTAGAGGTACTTGCTTCAGAATTTATTTTGATGATAAATAGGTGTTCTCTGTAACATCTTCTCTGAAAGTAAACCTCTTTGTTGTGTGTGATTTCTGATGAGAATAATTTTCTAAAACGTGCTTCTCAAAAGGACTTTTCCACTAGTGACAGGGCTTGAAATAGGAGAGCAATTCCAAGCATCAGAATTCATGGTGTATTCTTCATTTGACTAGTACCAGTGGAAAACATACCCTAAGTTTTCGGCATACTTTTTAATTCCAGAGGATGTCTATTCTCCTTGTGTCAACGGTTTACAGGCGTTAGGCCCGATTCCGTGACAAAGGGGACGGGGGACCCACGGGCCCACGTCCCGGGAAAAGGGTAGGGAGATGGCCCTGAGAGCAAAGAACAGCGGCAACAATCTGAGGAGAAACAAACTAATTTACTAAATAAGATATCGGAATGCAAAACAACACACTGTAATACGATAGAATTACAATTTAAGCTGATAAATCCAATACAGAGAGAGAGAATGTCCCAAAATCAAGGTAGGCCTTACTCTACTACCGATGATAAGACGGCTGGAGAGCGAGGTGCTGCCAGGACGAGAGACGGCGGAAAAAGGGACGAGGTCTCGTGATCTGCAAGTTTTTATACTGCGAGCTTTTATCTTTTCCCTCCGGCTGGAAAATGGTAACAGAGGAGCAAAGTGCCGTGGGGAATGTAGTAGTCCTTCTCTTCTGAGAACCAGGTACATTCACTACATGATGTTATGATGTGGAGTACCAATAACCGAAAATCATAAAACCATGACACCTTGATAAAAAAAAAAAAATTAAAATGTGTTTCTTCTAAACAGGACCATTGGCTAGTAGGAAGGTTGGTAGGGATTAGTTTGATTTCCTCACTGTCTACTAGAATTTAACTGTGGCTAGCTCAGTACTTACTTTATCATTCTCTTTCCCATCAGATTTGATGGTGGAGTTCATTGTGACACACATGATGAAAGAATTTCCTATGGATCTCTACATGTAAGTGTCTGTAGGATGCCTCCTGGTTTCGTTTGAATTTTGAATTTGGGTGAAATTCTAGTCACGTAACAGTCTTCAGGCTGAAATAACATTTTGTGGGTGGTGGGGAGCAGGATGGCTTTTCATGAACTCTTCCAGCAACTTTTTCTACTTCTAAAATGCTCTGCGTTCCAGGAAAATTAAAAGCAAAATGAATTTCCACCTTTCAGGCTGATTTTCTAATCTACTTGATTAAATTCAAACAGCTTTTCAATCTGAAAGAAGCTTCATAATACACACTCACTGCAAGAATCCCCGCTTCCCAGAAGCTGAATTTTGGTCTAGAAACTTTTGAGGGGAAAAAAAAAAAGATGATTGATGTGAAGCCTGGCAGGCAATGTGGAGAGTGGAAAAGAGGTTTAAGCCTGAAATAGCCTGCTAGACTGTCAGGGTAAAACTTAGCAGTGAGGGAGAAGGAGAGGAGAAGAGGACAGGGCACTCGCTGTGTCCCACTTGGCTCTTAGAATGCTTGGTTCTGCTTTGGCCTGAAGGGCAGAAGTAGGATTCAGGCAGATCGTTGGCTTTGTTCTGTCTGTTCGAACAGTACTGAGTTTCCCTCAGACTTGAACAGCATTATATTCTGTAGAAGAGATACAGATAGTTGGGCTGTTTTTCCCTTAAGGTGGCTTCTCAGCGTGTTCCAATTTTGCTCAAATAACCCCAGAACTACAGGGTCTTTGCAAGGGTTATATAGTTCAATTACACATTTGTGAGAAATGTATTTGTAATGACAATAACAGAATTAATTGTAGATAGGTAGCGCATTGAGATATCACAAGAAAGATGTGAAATGTTTGGGCTCAAAGGTAAGGTCACATCTAGAAACCCTTTGAGAGTGAAGATAATGAGCTGTAGCAACCATCAGTAGACATCCGTATCCATTCCTTTTGGCATGTTTGTGCAGCCCCTTCACTATATTTCTGTCGGAAACCATCCCATAGCAGACACTGTTATTGCAGAGGAAGTGGGCGTTCTGAATGCGCGAATAGTGTCATACTTTGCTGCATTACACTTTAAAGGTGAATATGAAGCTGCTCAATGGAGAACGTATTAATATTTAAAAGATAAATCCAGGTTCCTTTGACTAGAGATGTTATTTTATCTGTCACATATATTATGAATTCTTAGTGTAAAGCTGAATAAACAAGGAGACTCTACCAGAAAGGATGCAACTTCTGCACTGAAGTAGTGTGGTCTGGGAGTCTATACGGCTTTAGCTGGTGCTCTGGCCCCTTAGGCAGGGGTACTAGGGCTGCTGTGCCCTTCCTCATCCCTTTTTTTCCGTGCCTTGCTTTCATCCAGAAATCTACATGCTACTGTGCACAGCCAGTAGGTTTCGATGCTGAAATATGTCTGCAGAATACTTTGCAGTAACACTGTTGTAATTACAAATAAATGTTTCAGTGTTTGCCCAGTTCTTGCTGGTCTCTGCCTTAAATAGCTCTTTTGAAGAGGCCAGTTCTAGTCTTACAGCGAGGCAGATATGTAGGAGGAAAGCCAGTAACATCAGAAGTAGCTGTCTGCAGAGCTGTTGCTGTTTGAGATGGCTGTCTGTGCCATCATAGTGTTTTTACTTTCTTTTCTTGGTTGAGTTTATGAGAATCCAATTTCTAATACAGCATCTAATGTGATGCTCAGCTACCACAAATGATTTTACCTTTATTCCTCTGAAGTTAGGAGTTTCAGTCCTTAACCCATCATCGTATTTTTGGGATCATCTAAGAGCGTGAAAAGATGAACATATACCATGCGCATATTATGAATGCTTTTTAAAGCTTTATTGTGAACTCTTCACCTCATCTTGAACAAGTACTATGCAAAAACTTTTAATTTGATTTCTCTGTTTGTCTGATGTTTAGTATCTCTGTAATGTCTTTTTGGAGAGATGTTCACATTAATGAGATGTTTTCGAGAAATAAGAACTTAAGGGGAAAAAAGAGGAATTTTTCTCATTTGAACTCTTCCTTCTCTTTTTCTAAATGTCAGTAGCTAAAGTAGGTTGGTCTAACAAACTCAAATTTGAGTATATTTTCTGTCTTGTCCTTAATGGTGGCAAGTGCTAGGGATTTTACTCACTGTAAATTGTATATTTAATTCTGATTTGATTTTGTTTGTGTGCCAAAGAGCTTGTATAAGCACTCTGTGCTATAGAGACCTGTAGGATTTGGAGACTTCACGAGTATGTAGCTCTATGCTGAGAGATGTCCGAGCTTGTAGGTGTATTGCTTGCTCGTTTGTAAGTTCATACTTAAGCTTGAAATAATTTTTAAAATATAATTGAACTGCATGCCTCGTTCAGTCAAATTGAAAGTCTTGCAGTTTTAGGTTTGCTATGTAATTTCCTTCAGAGTTGTCAGTTGGGCCACAGAAGCCAAAAAGCTCCAAAATCTGGTAGCAGTATCTCATACATAAGAAGCCTGCAAGTTAGATAACTCCTTTTGTAGAGCTTATGAGGTCCTCAGGTAAGGTCAACAAAGAGTGGAAAGTATTAACTAAATATAAACAGCAATCTTGCATCTGTAGTCAGCCTAATCATGTTGAGCTTAAACTGGTGTACAGGCTTTTTTCTCTGGTCTAACCTGCTTCGTTCTTGTGGATGTTGCTTCCCTTCTGGAGCCCAAAACCATGAGCCCTGTCCTCCTTTGCTGGGGTTTTTGTTTGTCTATTTCCCTGCTGCTGCTGATTTCTGAGATGTTTCCAGATTTGATGTAAAATTGCTGGGAAATACAATGCAGTTAATCCTTTGCCCTCTTTTTTTTTTTTTTTTTCCAGACGCTGTATTCAGATTGTGCACAAGCTGCTGTGTTACCAGAAGAAATGCAGAGTGAGGCTTCATTACACCTGGAGGGAGCTCTGGTCAGGTACTTTGCATCTGCAGAGACAGTCAAATATAAGAAGCCCGTCTTTTTGGTGGCCATGGCTGCTTATTCTAAGGTTGGGTAGCAAGCATTAATTCTGTTAAATCATCTTTATTTTACTGCTTAGTTGCTACATGCAAATTACCTCTTCTAGAAAGCCAGGTCATTATCATAATGGTAGCTAATTTACTTTCTTGTCTGGCCATGATCACCATGGTATCCGAGTGTCTTTGTTTTTCATTACTTAAGTCCCTCTTCACCTGATTGGAGAAATGAAGTAATGTTTTATGCAGTAGTGTTTCAGTTATGTGAGAATAGAAAGGAGGTAGACTCATAGGTGAAATGGCGGTGGGCACTACTTTTCCTTTCCACTGTAGGAAGTGGATATGCATAGAATTGTGTGTATGACTCCTGCTGATGAGAGCAACCTGGAAATGTCAGTAGGAAGGAGGAGAGGTGTTCAACTCTAACCTTTGCCTTGATGACAGTCTGGTTTATGCCACTGCTATCCCTTACGGGAGTATTAAGAGGTTTGACGTTTTTCCCATAATCTGGTGGACATTGTGTTGTAGGACTGTTTTATGATGCAGCCATTGTGTGGGAGGTCTGTGGAAGATGGTGGCAGAATGGATCATGAGATCTAACAGGCTCTTTCATGGTTATGGTGTGTGCTCCTGTTCTATCCTTGTGAGCACTGAAGTAGCTCAGCTAGGAAAGTACAGTTAATCCCCAAGCTGTCGTGGCTTAAACAAGAGGTTTTTGAAAATTGAAGGGAACATGACCCTAATTGTGTATTCCTGGAGCTGTACTTGAGATGTAGGATCAGCGACTTGTTGGTGTAATGCAACTCCGATCAGAAATTTGAGAGGGGATGACTTTTGAGAAGGTGGTGATGACTGGCTTCTGAAGCTGTTTTTAATTAACATGAAGTAATTCCTTTTAGTAGCTTTGCACAGCTGAGTGTAGGTACAGAGAAATAAACCAACAATCTGAGTTGGGTTCAGTTATTAAATTTCTGCCTTATGTGGCATATGGCCCATTCAGGCTTCCTAAATTATTTGTGTAGAAGATGAAGTGGGTGCCCCTAATTAAGGGATTAGTGATTTCTTTTCTGGTGCTTTCTTCAGAACAGAGCCCCTAGAGGCATGGCTGCGGTATAGTACTAGTTCAGGAGAAGAGCATGTACAACGTAGGTGTATTTTGTGAATAGAAATTGCATCTAACAGTGTGTGCAGTATCTTCTGAGCAGATACCAGCAAACTGGATCCATTCCCATTTGGCCGGGGTGAGCTGGCTCTTTTGTACACACTGGCATTATAGGTGTCTCAGAATAAGCTTTCCTCCTTGAAGGTACTGTTCCACAGTTCAGAGAATACACTCCTAGGCATCTTTCAATCCTTAAGTTTCCCTATTTTAGGGGAAAAAAAAATCCTTGCAACACACTGAAATTCAGTATACAGGATGTTCTTGTTAATGGTCTCTAATTAGCTGATGTTTGCCTAGTGCTTGGGAAATGTAAAGCGCCTCGGAAATGTTAGGTACTGCACATGCTTAGAAAGCAAAGTAGTCATATAAAAAGCTCTCAGATCGATCAAGTTTCTGTGAAAGACCAAGGATGTCTGCACACCTGATGTAGCTGAAGATCTCCCCACTTAGTATAGATTTCTGTGTATTCTGGGAGATCCTCTCATACAGAAGTAAGCTACAGTAAATGTTTCAAATTCTTTTCTTATAAGGTGTTGAAGTGAACTGAAATTCTTCAGCAGCTGCTAGCTGATTCATACAGGCTGGGAAGGTCTTGTCTTGATTGGTGCGTGCACCTGTAAAAGTGCACATCCTGGCTGCTCCAGGTGTGCATTTCTAGAGTGCTCTATGAGGCTGACTAAATGCTAATTGCCAGCTCTGTCTTGAGATATATTTCATAATTAACTCTTATCCCTACTGAGATCCATCAAGGCTGCTCATTGATTCCCCAGGACATTGTTGCCTTTGATGTAGAAGAATGGATATTTTTCTAGCCTTGATCAATCTGTCAGACAATGCCAAAACAGAGTACAGAGACTTCTGCATTCATTTCTGTGCTGTAAGTGAGCATATTCACCTCGAGGCTTTTGCTTTGGACTGGAGGATTCATCCTCACTGCTGGATGAGGAGCTGAAAGGGAGCATCTGTGCACTCACTGTGCTCTCACTGAGATCTCAGGTGCTCCATCAGGCATGTTTTACAGGTCTTCAAGCCCACTCTTGTCTTCTTGAATGGCAAGTTATGTGACAAGTGGAGCATAGCCCTTGTGCAGTGTGAGTGATAGCAACGGAAGCCCCCAGCATAGCTGAGTGGAACAAAGAAGGAGAAGGGAATGGGTGTAAGAAGGCCTTGAAAAGAAGGCAAAGAATTGTACCTGGCGTGTGAGGGGAGTTGTTTTAGGTAGAAAACTGAGTGGGAGAAAAAGACAAAGGGAATAGTGTGGGATGAGTCTGGAGTGTGGAGGAACGAAGAGTTTGTAGGTGGAAGCAGTAGCAATGCATAGAGCCTTCTGCTCAACTGCTGGTTCTAATGTTAGCTATTCTCTAATTAAGAAAAGCCACTCCTGTCTTATGTTCTAGATAGGTGCTCTTCCTTTGTGGGTGCTCTGTCTTCAGTATCTGCAGAATTTTGGGAAAGTTTCTGCCTTTCCTTTTTTTGATTTAAGTTGCAAAGATTGTAGAGAAAAGCAGTGGAGCTGCGTGCTTGGCATCTCTCAAGACACATACCCAACTGTTTATGCAGTCTGCAATACTCCTGATCTTAGCTCCTGCTTAACATTTTAGCAGTTTACTATTTTCAGTTCAGTTATCTGTGGTGGATACATGGCTCTTCCTTCTGAGCTTTTTCAGATTTTTCTTCTGTGACTGTATACTCTTTCTGGTGACTAGCATGGAAATTTTGGCCAAGGTCAGGAGCTATACATGGATATGATTGTGTTCCTCTATTTCCGTGTAGACAGTCAGGGCAATTTGCAGATCTCCAGGGCTGTTATGCCAAGTAGCTGATACTTAAAAAAACAACTGATTTATTGGATATCAAGTGTGAGGTACTTCATAGTGCTAATGAGGAAACTTTGCTTGGTCAAAACCAGTTCCCTACTTTCAGAAATACTGTGTTACGCCCAATGTTTTTCTTGAGTTCTGCTTAAGTCATGTGAGAAAGTTTGATTTTGCTGGTTATAGAGTTGAGGTTGAGTTTTAGTTGTTGAACTCTTTTCTAGCTAGTACGTACAGCACCTGGGTGATGGAAGGTGCTACATATGTTTTTGTTGTCAAGCACATATAAGCTATGCCAAAAGAATTTTCGTGAGTCATTTAAGCTTTTTATATAAAAATACCTCATTTCTTCAACTTCTCCCACCTCAAAATTAGTAATGCTTGAGCAATTTGCTCTGAGCTTAGAGGGTGCAGGTAACTTCTTTGCAGTTGCTATGGTTTGCTTTAAGTAAAAGTCACGTTTAAAGAAATTGAAAACCAATTCTAATATAGATTTAAAATGGCAAGAGTATATCACATAAAAATATATATAATAGTGAATGATGCTGAAATAGCTAGTTATTAGGGTAATTGAATACAAAGTTGGATTAAAAATAAGTTATGACACTGTAAAAAGCACTGAAATTCAGTTCTCAAATTATTGAAATGTACAGGCTCTAGCTTCTTATCTTATAGATTAGTTATTTTTGACAGATGCTGAATGTACTGTTAAAATGAAGGCGCTTCAAATGCAGTCATTAAGAAGTTAATATTTATCCACTTTGGGATTATCAGAGTGGACTTTTGCAACTGAACAAAATATACTTCTTATTCTTTGCGTGGATTCCTTGGAACTTTTTGTCAGTTTCTCTATTTTTAAGGTGGAGATAGTATTTTCAAATTTTTAGGAGGTGAATAGTGAAGAAGTGAAACGTTCCTCTGTGGCATGTATTTCAGCAACAGAAATACCAAATGCTTATTGCTAATAATGTTTGTTAACTGTGGCATTTGTGGTTCTCCAGCTATGGGTAAAGTCTGCTTCAGCACACTGATTTGTGTTGCTGAACTGATTAGAAATCAGATGCTGTTGCATCTCCCCTTCATCTCTAGTCCTGCTGTCATTCTGCAGCAGATGCCTAGCAAGGGAAGCTTGTCTTCTTGCAACTTTTGTGGAGACAGGATTCATCTACTGGTGTACCAGACAGTTCAGTTCACTGGTAAAATGTCTGATCACTAGCTGCTGTGAGAGTGTGAGAGGGTATAGAGCTGTTCTGACAGTTAGAAAATGACTTAAAGGTTTCGGAAAAAATAATTGAAGAAATAATTAAAGCATCTTCAAAGTTAACTAATAAGGTCATGTGTAGGGATAGGGCAGAAGGAACAGGAGTTTGTGTGTTGAGTGTAAAATGCATTCATAACAGGAAATTACAGTGAGTACAAAGAAGGCCTGTTTGTTAAATGGTTCTGTGAGAAGTGTACTGTTCTGGAGAGAAAAATTATTATGTGAGTCTTGACCTTTCAAATACCTTCCAGCAAAAATGCTGTCTGACTAAACTCTACTGCTTGTAAACTGTGAAGAGAACTACAGAACAAATGCTAGAGTTTTAGTACCTTTGTATGTTAACATACCCTACTCATTTCTCCATACCTTTTGGCTGTGGGAAGCCAGTCCAACCTTCTGAGGCTGCATTTCCTCTGTGTGACCGAGCTCCAGGCACATACGCCCTGCTGGAGATGTGGGATCCCTCAACTCATTCAGGAATATAAGATGATGCTGTGTTTTCAAGGAGACTACCACCCCATGGAGTGAGGCTCAAAGTGGGAAGAATGGGCTCCTTCCCCTGTAGTTCCCAGGGAACTGAAAACAGCAGTAGTTCAGTGGGAGCACCAGGAACGGAGAGGAAGAGGCAAGAAGAAGATCCAGGCGGGGTAAAGAAGAACTGCTGAGCAGCTGCAACAAGATGAGAGTTCTGAGCTGACTGGGTGGGTGAGAGGAGTGGTAGGTCTTTGGGCCTGGGAGGCTGGAGAGTTTGAGGTGACTGCGTGTGAAGAGGGCTGGGAGGCCCTGGGTATGGGAAGCTGGAGAGAATGGGTAGAACTGGGTCAGAGTGGGAAGCTGATGTAGCAGGAGAAATGAAAGGGCTCGTGTTTCCTCAGGAGGACTGGGGAGGGTAGGAGGTGTTACTGGGTAGGAACATCAGATGCGAAGTCATCTAATCTAGTGATCTAAAGAGAGAACTATTCATGATTTTTAACATTAAATTTTCCTATTCTCTTATTTGGATGTCTTCCGGGGATCTTGCTTTGATGTGGGAAACTTGGAATGAAAGCTAGTGCCTAGCTAAGGTGTGTATCCTGGGCGTTTTTTTTTTTTCCCGCGTTTCTTAGTTTGCGTGCTTATTGCATGCTTAAAACAAGAAAGGACATTTTCTTATGAGCGTGACTGAAACAGGCAAAACATCATTTTGTGACTTCTGTCTTTGCCAAGAAGGACATGGGCAGCATTCCATAGCTCTTATGTTAACATCCCAAGGGCTGAGATTCTTAGCTGTGGGACTGCAAAACCAGCATTTGCTGGGTGCTGCTACATGACACATGGCAACAGTTTTATGCACCTGAGCTGGTGGATTTGTTGGTTTGTACAAATGAGCCTGTACAGTTATATAAGTTGACGTCTCTGCTGCTAATTGAACTTATTAGTATTTGTATGATTGGACGTGTTACTGAGTGATGTCCTTTAGTATTCCAATGAATGGCATGATTAAGTGGAGATTTTTGGACTTAGCATGTGTTTCTAAATGACTCGGTAAATCAGCGACAGGACTGTGATTAACTTACTTTATATACAATGCCCTTTTCTTGTCTGTGGCAGCTCACCTCACTCTTACCTTAGAAATGTAACTGTTACGTGCTGTGGTTTAGGTAGTGAGAGTTGCCCTTGGAGTTGCAGATTTACTCTCACGCTTGCTTGGACATGTAGTACTGTGTTGGCTCAAGCCTGGTACGGGGGTGCAACTATAAGTCCTGTTTGCTGCTTCAGTGAATGTAGGAAAGGATGGAATTTGAAAGGTCACTTTAGAAAAGAAATCTTGTCTTTGGCGGCAGTGTATATTATGGATTGATATTAATTGATTTTTTAAAATCATTATTTTAATTTTTACTTCTGGTAGCTCTCCATGTTGCCCCAAAAGAAACCCCACTCTCATCTTGCAAAGCTTACAAGCAGTTGATGCATGAAGTTCGTAAGAAAGACTACAAGTGCTGTCACCCTGTACTGGTTGCCCACTTTCTTATTAACCTTTCTGCATTACCTTTTTCAGCCCAAACTAAAACTTTTCTATAGTAAGAGCATAGAGGTGTTTGGTGAGCACTAGTATAAATTTCCTAAAGTAGACAGCATGAGAAATGCAAAATTGAGTAGCTTTCTTGTAAAAGAGAATATTCTAAATTTCCTATGTTGGGTATTTTTAGCAAGTATCTCCTTTTTCTTGCGTATTTCTTAGTGTACTGTTACTTAACTGTAATGGCCATTGCTTTGTTTTAATACACTTTAACACAGCCAGTGATGAGTTTTGGTTCCAGTTGCTGATGGCACAGATCCACAGATACGTGGCTGTTATTGATTGCCTCTGGTGGTCAGGATGGGAATTCTTCATCAAACACCTTGTCGTCATACCTGGTAGATCTCATCTGGATGTGTTGTTCTGTGCTGTAAAATTCTTTCTTTCTCTCTCTCTTTTTTTTTTTTTTTACGTCTAGCTAACACTGAGGATTTCTGATTCCCTCAGAGCTTGCAGATCGTGGTGACCTAGTAAGAGAGAGGACAGTTTCCCATGAGATTATCATGCTGCTGATGGTAGAACAGCCAGAGCTGTTTGCAGCCATTTCTTCTTCTGCTCTGAGGGGTTGCAGTGCTCACAACACACTATTCTGAGCCTGTTGACCCTTTTCACTTCTTGTTTTCAAGAAGCAGCACTCCTGGGCCCCTTATCTTGCTGTCTTTCTGTGCCCTTACTTGTGTTTCTGCTCCTTTTCCTCACGCTTATCCTTTCTGAATTGGCTCTGGTTTTAGATCCTGTGGGAAGATGAACATTCTTAACTCTCAAGACCTCTATTGAATTAAGGGTGAACCTATGCTATCGGTCAGGATAGAGTTTAGCTCAAGACTTCCCTCTCCTCTAAGATGAATGAGAGTCATGAATGTATGCTTTTAATTATTTCCTATTTAAAAAATACTATCTACCTTTTTAAGAAGAAGGCATATTGTTCACCTGCGTAACAATAGGTGAAGGTGAAGCTTAGGCAAAGCTGGAAAACTTGTTTTCACTGCTGCTGCTTGCTGGGATGCTATCAAGCAGCATTTCTCTGGCATCGGCAATCAGCATTTCCATTAAGCTTGCAATTTTTACACCATTGGCTGCAGTTAGTTGGGAACAGTGAGTACCAGGGATGGGAACTATATAAAGAAAGGAAAGGACTGGAAGTGAATTGGCCTGCTCACCTGATCCTGGGAGCCGCGGGTTATGCCAGCATGTGCTCCAGCCCTCTGGCATGCTGCTGTTTCTCATTAAGGCTGCTTTCCTGCTATACCTTGACAGTTAGAGGGAGAAGAGAAACGGCTGTAGAGATACTAGTGATGGGGGAATGGGGATGTGCCAATAGCAGGCTGCTGGCTGCCACAGAGCTTTAGTGGCTGGGCACATGAATTTGGCAGTGCCTCTGGTGGCAGCAGGTAGAGGAGCCATGGAGTCAGGCGAATTGTTTCAACCCAGAGCAGGTTGCTCCCTCGTTATCAGAGCAAAGGAGAGAAGCTGAAGCATGTTACCTAGCAGTGCTGACAGAGCTTGTGTCTCTTCCCCTGCCCTCCTGGGAGGGGACTGCAGCATCAGTGCAACGATCTTGTTCCCAGAGCTTTGTCTGATTGACAGGGAGCTGCAAGTGCTGTCCCTGAGTAATTGGTTAACTTGTCCAGGGATGCTGGGGTAGTTTGTGCCTCGGGGGATTCTGCTGCATTAGTTTGTAATAATGATGTAGCTATTTCTTGGACACATTTCCGCTTCCTACTGCTCTATTTGGAAACTACCTCTAGTTCTTTTCTGTCAAACCCTATCTGTAGATATTCATCTCCTGCTGAGTTTGTTTTGATCACTGTTTGCTGAGTGTTTGCCCATGCTGAACGTGGCCAGATCTGCTCCCTCTTAACGCTCAGGTCATCTCTGTATTTCAAATTTGAGCCTTTTGCTTCTGAATTTTTCATCAGATATGGCATTTATTACAGGTGATTACTCTGTTCCAGGGTCTCTTTTGTTCCTTGTAACAGTGCAGTGAAAACAATTGGAACATGTGATTATCCAGGTGTAGCTCTTAATGATTTCCAGTCTGGAATAGGAGATTGGACCCATCCGTGGTTATGGTATTGTCGTGTTGTGCGAGTCTGTTTCCATACTGTATGCTGTAGTTTCCCGAAGATGTGAAGGGAGTCATGCTGAATTTTGGAATCTGGAAGAATATATGGAGGAAGTGTTGATTGGCTTCCTGCTCTTCAACAGGCGTTTGGTGTTGGCTGCTGTTTGGGACAGAACACTGTGCTCAGGTGGGCCTTTGTTCTGACCTGGTGCAGCCTGGGCTTGTGGTAGCTCGATGATGTCGAGCTGCTCAGATGCAAAGGGACAGAATTGGTAGCAGGGAACTTCTGGCCAGTTGTTGTTATCAGCTCCCCTGCAGTCCATGTGGCTGTGGATCACCCTAAGGGGAATGTGAGTGCAAATGCTAAAAGCGGGACGTTGGATATACTGATGGTACGATGGTAACTTCCAGAGGGAATGGGAAAATCGCTGCTCTTCCTAGTGTGCCCCAAGATTTTGAAGGTAGAAAATTAAAGGATATTAGTGGAGTTACAGGATCCCGATTAATTGATGCTACTCTGCAGCTTCTGGGAAGCCCTCACATCTTCTTTTTCTTCCTTTGTTCCTTTGTTGAGGGCCATTATATGCACCATTAGAAGATTTTTGACCTGGGAGCACAGCGGATGCAGCGACAGAGGCTTCCATACTGTGCTCAACCCATCCAAGATCTCATTGATGTGTTTCTCAGGGCTATTCTCTTCTGCTCTGTTGTGCAATAGCACATCAGAGCCTTCTGCTGCTCGTGGCAGTGTCTGTGCTACATTCTGACTTGCTCAAGGGATGGTGCTACTTCTCCTTCTTCCTCTTTTCTCTGCTTAACCTATCCCTGCACTGCTGTTGCATTACACATGATTCAAATGCTGAACACTGAGACACTAAAGAGAACAAAAACTTTGTGTGAATCCCAGGTATGCCGAAGCTGAATTTGTTTCTGTTTGAAACAAGGCTTGCGGGGGAAAAAAGGGTAAGTCTGCTGTGGAAGAATGAATAAGGGAAGGAGAAAGTGAAGTGTATCTGGACAAGTGTCCAGAACTGGAATTGCCTTCTTCCTAGTAGAGGAGAGGAAGAGAAGCCATCTGCCCACAGCCTCCTTACAGAGGATTGGCTTGCAGAAGGGCAGCAAATGACTGAGCAGGAACACTTGCTCCTCAGCAGGCACACTGGCCACAAGAGCTGATAAGGAAAAATGTCAGTACTCAGCTCCTCCGCCATTTAGCGGTTTCTAAGAACCTTTTTCACTGCAGTCATTTCGGTTTAAAAAGCTGGGAGGGTATCTGTAAAAGCTGGTGATCTCATTTTTCATCCTTTGGCTATAATAATCCTCGGGAGGGAAAACTGCTTAAAACATGATGTGGACGAGTTACACCGCTGTGATGTTCAGCCAATCATATGGCCTCATGCCCCATTTAAGTGTCCACTCTGTGCACTTATCTACTTCCTTTTGAAGCTGTATGTGTAGGTGTTCAAGGTTCTGTCCTCTGCTTGTTGATTTGGGAAGCGTAGCCAGCGTTCTCTGCAAGGGTCACAAGTTTGCATGCACATGCTAGCTGCTGCTAGGTTAGTTTATTTACAGCCTGCTACAGCTTTTGCTGCTGAAAAAGTTCTGGTGCCGCTGTTATAATGTAGAATTATGGATTTTGAGAATTAGTGTATTGTATCCTGGTACGGGATGCCAAAGGCAGGTATCATTAGATAAAGATACTCAAGAGCATTGCCAAAAAAAAAAATTGAAATAAATCTGTTTTCCAGTTTATATTGGAAATAGATCTCGTGTTCAAATCCATCACTGTTAAATCCTAGAACACAAATTTGGATAAGATGGCTGGGCTGAAGCAAGGGCTGCAGTTCTGTCTGTCTGCACAGCTGGGAAACGGAACTGCTGCTCCATTGGGAACAAACATGGATAATTTCCTGGCTCGCGTGAGAGGACAGCCTGCAGATTGGATGTGTTGTTTACTGTGGCAGGGAAGAAGTGACACATCTGGTTTGGCTTCAGCTTGCTCAGGAGTGGCAGTACTGGTGCCCTGCTGGAGCTGAGGGACAGAGGGGTGCTGGGCCAGTGGAACCTTTGCTCTAGGGGTTTATTTGGTGTGTGTAATTGTCACTGGAGGGCACTGGGCATCTGAAGCAGGATCTGAGGGTTGTTAATCCTGAAAACTCCAGGGTACAGCTGTCCTCGTTTTCAGTGCAGGGTCTGCTTTAATAAGCACATTACAGAGGCTACAGAGGTAGTCATGGATTTAAGGACTCCTGTTCACAGTGTTCTTGTTCCTTTCTTTGAGCAGCTTGAACAGAGAGAGACTGGTGCAGAATGTGCAGACACAGATTGGTTATTCTTTGAGCGCTGGTGTCGTTAAGAGCCCTACAGCTTTTCTAGGAATACAGCGTTCCCAAATTGTTGGGTATTTACCTGTGCAGTGCCCCCAGTGGCTGTGGACCTAGAGGATCTGACCAGTGCTGAGCCCAGCATTGAGTTCTTCTCCACGTGCAGCATCCCTCTCCTGCCTCGTCCTTAGGGAAGGAACAGTGTGGTTGAGCTGTGAGTGGGCTACAGTGCCGTGCAATTCAGGTGCAAAGATTGATTTCAAGCAGCAGCGATACCTTGTCGCCTTTGAAACTGCGAACAGGAAAAGTAAATGTGAGCAAAGTTATTACAGCAGATGCTTGCCCTGTCACTCAGTGCGTACTGCTCCAGACAATGATGGTTGTGCTTTCCTTTAGAAATTGTGTCTCCTCAGTGCAAGCGGCTTTCATGTTCATTGTGTTCGATGTTCAGTGGATTCCCTTCCTGCTGCGTGACCACCTGCTGCCAGAGGCCTTTCAGCAGGTTCTGGAGAAAGCGTGAGAAGCACAGCACAAAAATCCAAGGCTTCATGCTGCTTGTTGTGGAAAATCCAGAGCTGTGCTGCTCTGCTTCCAGGCACCCCAGCTGCAAGTAGTTGAACAGCTACGCAGGGCCAGCAGAGGTGGTTGCATGGAGTCTTGTGGCTGGGAAAGAGGTAAAATCGTGCTTATAGGTACTAAAGAGAGAAATGGCCCATGAGGTGCTGTGACGGAGAGGCATGGCAGCTGTCTGCAGCCCAAAGCACCGACTGCAGGAGGCCGCACTTTTTGCTGTGGAGG
Organism: Numida meleagris; assembly: GCF_002078875.1. NCBI lineage: Eukaryota > Metazoa > Chordata > Aves > Galliformes > Numididae > Numida > Numida meleagris. Next base: position 13,117,074 of record NC_034413.1, on the reverse strand, counting down.
CTTTGGTTACCTTGGAAACCTGTTTTTAGCTGGATCTCTGCTCCAGCAGAGAGCCCGTCTGTACCTGCTACTTCTTTGTTTTCAAATGGTTGTTTTGCAGCACAGTACCTGACAGGAGCAGCTCCAGCTCTGGGTTGCTGTGGGATCCAGGCTCTGCCTTTGGTCTCAGGTGTTTGTCTGATGATGGGGTGATGATGGCATTGCATGGTCTGTGGTGCGGCTCAAAAGTTACCAGTATTCTTGTTCCCAGGACTTTACCCACTCCTGTTCCATAGCCTTAACCTTTGGGCTGATTTGAGTGCTCTGCTCTCTCTTTGCGGTTGGATTCTCCCAAGCTACGGTTGGTTTTCTTGCAGGCTACTCAGTAGTGTGTAATAGTTGGGTAAACAATGATAGGGTAGTCACTACCACCTTCAAACATACATTGCCTGGAAATGTGATGTCATATTTAAACTTTATAAATCCATGGCCAATTTCTTTTGCCAGCTCAAATGGCATATCTCAAATCTGCTCTTTGCTGCGTCTCGCCGACCAGTCAGTTTTCTCTTTCTGCATCCAAAATTTGCAGAATGTGCTTTCTATCCCTCATATCTTTCTAGAGTCTCACAAACTGTAGTGAATTTTGTGAATCCAATTAATTCTGGTTGTTTGATGGCTGGAGATAGACTCCAGATATTTGTCCCAAGCTCCTCCTGGGGCCGTTGGACTTTTTGTCTCCTATTTTGATGTTCTTTCCTGGCTGCCTCAAGCCATGAGCAGCAGAATGTTTTGTAAAAGCACTGCCACCAACTGGAAAAGGTACAGGCTAACAAAATCTTATTTTAACTGTTAGAAATCAGTAGATGCAGCCCCAATTTGTCGGTAATCAAGAACCTTTTCAAGAAATCTTTTTAGTGTCCCAGCTTGACTTTGCAGGCCATCTAATTCAGGTGCTTTAGGTCTTGAAACCTGTTGACTTCAGAGCAGAGATTGCATTAAGAATTGTCTTTCAGTCCTGAGCAGACATCGTGCAGAAGAGAGTAGCTTTCCTTTCTGAAATTTTAAAGAACGGGAAGCAACAAGATAAAGAAATTTCCATTTCACTCAAGTGTATAGAACACAATTGCGTATTGTAAAGTCTGTGTGATTAAAGCTCTCTTAGCCTACCTTTTTGTTAATTCCCGCTATCGCTAACTGATATCAGGTGGTTACAGCAGGAGCCTTTGTTTTCTGTCTCAAGACAAGCATGAACCAGATCTGTAGCCTTCTTGGCACAGCCCTAGATAGCTGACACAATAAAGTACTGTATCCGTCCTTGTACTGCTGCAGCAGCTACAGAAAAGCAACGCTGTGGGTTCTTTTTGTTATTTTTTTGTCATTTTAAAATCACACGTATCAACAGGAGTGACAGTTTGGGGCTGACTGCATGCATCACGTTGGTGATGTGTGAAGCAGAAAGGAAACGGTCGGATTCTCTAGCTCTAAGGCTCGCTTGAAGATCTGGCAGGTAGAGAAAAAAAGAAGTGAACTGAGCTAACAAGTGACTTACCTTGAGCCTGAGCGAATTTGATTAGGAAGTCAGTGAAGGAAAACAAATGTGGGATGCTAAAATACCTGTCACTTACCTGTCCAGCCCAGAATTTTAGCAAGAAAATACCCAACTCCACGTGTAGATTGATAAATCTATGAAAAGTGAGCAGCTTGCATTTAGGTGAGTTGGTACTGGATAATGAAAATGCATCTGTATTTAAGTGTCTTGTTGAGAATGAATTTGCTTTTAATTTTATTTAAAAAGTACGTGTTTCCTTCTAGCTTTGATCAACTTGTTGAAGTTCCTCATGTCTAATGAGACTGTGTTGCTGGCCAAACACAACATCTTCACCCTTGCTCTTATGGTGAGTACAGACAAAGTAAATCCTCTTCTAAACAACTTAATCTTGAATGAATGTTAGGAAAGAATTTGAAATTTCTGGCCTGGTGAGGAGATACCAGAACAAGGCAACAAAGCTGAGGAATATCACTGTGGTTGGTTTTGCCAGGTATTTAGAAAGGGGAGTGCTTGGAGTCACTGTAGGGTCTTGTCATTGAAATAAACAAACTTGTGTGAGGAAAGAGTCTAATTTTCCAGATTTGCTAATGTTTTTCCTTATTGCATGTCCCTTTGCATACAAGACTAGAGACCCATTTTCCTGGCCCTAGGTATGATAGTGTTAAAGCGTCTTGTCTGTTTCTTCTGTACTGTAAGGGAGATAATAGAGCAATGAACTAATGTAATACTGGCTAATGGAACCAAGAGCTGTTTCTTTAAAGGTTTTGAAGATGGCCTATATTGTTTATTCCTGTAGCAGTGTAGCTTTTGTGGAAGCATTCCTGTTGTAACCTCTTTTCACCTCTTTGTATAGGTTGTGAACCTGTTCAACATGTTCATCACCTACGGAGACACCTTCCTCCCCACCCCCAGCAGCTATGATGAGCTGTATTATGAAATCATTCGGATGCATCAGAATTTTGACAACCTTTATTCTATGGGTGAGTGCCTCCTGGCTGGTCAGGAATATTACTGAGCTGAAATGAGAGTGATTGAGGGGGTTGTTTGTCTGCTGTTTTCTGTCCACCTGCTGCTGCTGCCTCTCTCCTTGAGTGGAGATAATTTATGTATTGGTGTGTTTGGTAAATTAAGAATTGAGAGAAGAATAAACTTGTTAGAGAGAGAAATATTTTTAGTCAGAAAAAAAAAAACAGAAGCAGCCCCATTACCTTTCTAGCAGCTACTTACTGTGATTCGAAAGAGCCAATTGTACCAACAGATTTATATGTGGTATTAAGTGTTTCATGCATTTTGTGTAGTTCAATCAGTTTGTAGTATGCATCTGGCAGCTTCAAGTCAGAAGGTCAGTACATGGTGCAGAACCAGCCAGCATAGTGAAGTACTCGATGCAAGCAAGAATTTGGAAAAGGATTTGAGAAACTTATAACAGGAAGCTTGCTGTGCTAGACAAATCACATCTACTGCAGTCACTGCCAACACAAACCAAGAATACAGCCCTCACAAACCTGCTTGCAATGACGAGTAAATCACTGGACTGAGGAATGTGCCTGCTGGCTAAACAGGGGGAGGCTGCCATTCTTCAGAGGGAGAGAGACTGCTGGAATGCCACCAAGTGAAACCCAGGGGGGAAAAGAGGAACAAAGGAGAGCAAGGAATGTGTGGAGACAAAACCAGGCAGTGTGTGTACACAAGAGCCTGTAGCCAGGGGTAGCTGCAGCAAGGCGGATGCAGTGCCTGCAAGCTTGAAGCTGTGAAGAAAAGGATAAAGCTGTGTTCTTTGCTTGCTTTGTTCTAGAAGCATCTTTCTTCCATGCTGTCTCTACTCCCTTCTCACTGTGATCACCCAGCGAACAACCCAAGTTACCATAAGCATGTAAGGGAAGTTAAAGGGCAGTGGGACAGAAGTAGTTAGCTGCAGCACTTCTGGCTTGGAGAGTTGTCCACACCAAAATAAAAGGGGCCAAATACTCCCTGCAATTTCAAGCAAAATGAACTGCCTTTTTGTATAAACTTTGTACTGTTTTCATCCCTTATATAAGGGATCAGTTGGCTGTGTCTGTTCTCTGAGCGCAAAAGATTTTTTTGGTGACTTATTTCCCACTCACAAAATTGCAGCTAATGAGGTGAGGTGATTTTACTAGCCAGTGGCTTTTTCAAACCAGTCCTCTGCGGAAGCTGAAGGAAAGCGGAATGGAAGAGTAACGCACTCAGATACAATTGGGCTGTACAGGCACATCTGAGCTGTTTGAACAGTTCACTGATCATGTGATTATTTTCCATCCGGATACATAGAACAAACTCCTTTGAATGAACATCCTAGATGTATGCAGAGTTTCCATCCAGGCATTACTTCAGGTATTCTGTTTGACAAAATCATATTACTCAGAGCTGACATCTCTTCTTTTTGTCTGCACATGGCACAAAGTTGTAGCACTGTCTAAGCTGGTAAAAGCCACAGTTTAGCCAGGTGCCCTAACAGCTTCCCTTGGCTTTGTTAACCCTCTTACTGGGACTACGGTCACCATTCTATCCCTTAGTCCTGGGACATTTGTTAGCACAGATAAGCTTTATCCTTCAGTTTTCTTGTTCAAGTAGTTCAAATTTTTACATTGGAAGTGGAAGTAGAACCTAGTTGTGTTGATATATATATATTTAATTTATTTTTCTTTTTCGGAATCTGAACGTCATCCAGATCTGCAAAGACTAAAAGCTTCTCTTATGCAATAATAAGCATGAGCTTGCAGCCACTGGGCTTTCGGATTCACTTGTTGCATCTGTGTTTCTAGATGATCCTAAATTTGAATGAAGTGCTATTCCTTCACTTCTAACCCTAGAGCAAATCTTTTTTGTAGAGTGCAACCCTAAAAAACCTTGTATATAGAGATACATAGTTTTCACTTAAATTGGTAGTAATTTCACTTTTATTCAGGCAAACAGAAAAATGATCCACACTTGCTGCTGTTTTATAGTTTTGGTGCTTAATAAAAGATATGCAGGTAACTGCCACCATAGAAACACTGCAGATTCTGACCTAAGTAAATATTTTGGGTGCTCTGGCAGCAAAAAAAATGGATTCCCTTGAAGTTCTTCCTCCTGCAGAATGTTTTCAGATCTGCGCCCAAGTCTGTCAGAGACCATCTGTGCAACAGAGCAACACATTCATTCCTACAGGGAGAGTTTTTCCCTAGGCTAGTGTGTAATTTCTCTCTGTGATTCAAGACAAACAGGGAAGTAAAGAACCCATTGCTGTTGGGTTGGGTTTAAATTAAAGGGCGTAGCTCAGGTGGAACCTTGCATAGGTAGGAGCTGGAGGAGAATAGCAATGTGTGAAATAAAAGGCATTGTAGTTTTGGGATTCTGCCCTATTTCTGAGGGAGAGCAACTTTAGTATGTGGTGATGAAATGAGTCAGGAAGATGGAGTCTCTGTCCCCTCTGCTTCCTGCCTCATGGTGTCATGGTGTTCTGTACATCTCTTCTGTGTTCCTTGATTTTCTTTAATAGGCTTTAAAGGAAACTTCTACTTTGCAGTACAGATGGTCACAAGGATGACCTTTGTTCTGATGTGATTTGCAGGTTGCCATCTCACCAAAGCAGATTTTAGGTGTTTTGGATTAGAGAATGGCCAGTTCTTTGCCAGCGTTGTTAACTTTCTTTTCCTTTCAGTTCTCAGGATTTCTACCAATGCTGGTCAGTGGAAAGAGCCTGCAAGCAAGGTGACCCATGCATTAGTCAATATTAGGTAAGGAGCAGAAGTTAATAACCATTCTAGAGATTTTTGTCCTGTGTGATTATATTCTTATAATGACATTTGTTGTGTTGAACCTGATTTTGAATTTGTTTGCTTTGTTGGGCAAAATTGCTGCTCTGAGCAGGGCTCACTGGGATAAAAGAGGGTCACCAGTCTTCGATTGTCCTTTTCCTGATGATTCTGTTCTGTAGACAGAGTGCTTTCAGAGCATCCCACAAGCTGTAATGAATTAATCCTCACAGCATCCTTGGGAGAATTTATGCAGTAGGGCACAATGCTGTGCTGTCAGGAAGACTGTGGTCCTAATGGATTTCTGCTGTGTGATTCTATTGCAATTCTATGAAGGTATGGAGAGAGGACTATGAGGCAGCTGTAATGAGCAGATTCCAAGCCTCTCTTAAAACTACAAGATTTTTGTGCGTATTTAAAACTGATTATTCAGGGACATTTTACAGTTTGTTTGAAATCATCCTTCTCACTCAAAGGCAGAAGTCATGCTCTACTTGTAAGGCTAGGGAATGTCTGGGGTATTCTTGTGCTCTGTTCCTCTGTGGCGGCAGTAATTTCGTGTCTTCTGAAGCTGCTTGTACTGAACAAAGCTGGAGCATGGGGTGCTGGGACAAGTGGCTCGTAGATCTGATTGATTGGAAAATGAAAGGAGAGAGAGAATTTACTTTTTGTCTGGCCTGTAAACAAACCAGAAAATAAATGAGTATTTATACCGAAAAAGCATCTGCCCATCACTGCCTTCCCATTTCCTAGATACTCTTTTCAAGAGGCTGGTGCCTTTCTATGTAACACCAGGTAGCTTAGTACTGCTACATTGCTAATGCTTGTCATCTTCCTCACTCCAATAGTGATGGTGTAGCGCAGGCTCTCTGAGGGCATCTTTCAAGACAGTCAATGTCTATAAACCACCTTAAAGGTTCCCCTAGTAAATCTGTAAGCTTAATAACATCACGTATATTTCCCAATGATTTATTTTTTTCTATCTTTATTTTTATTTTTTTGTAAACAGACATAAATGAGCGCTTGTGGGCAGATAGTGCACCCTGAATGAAGCAGCAGAACAGATAGCTGTTGGCAAAGTAATGTCATTTAATGTGACACAGTATCTGCCATGGGAATTCTCGGTGTACACAGGGAGAGATGTCTAAACTGGGAAGAGATTTAAAAAATAAAAAAATAAAAACAGCAAGAAAAGCCCAGGAAGAGATCATGGAAGGTTTGCGCTCACCTCTCCTTTGTGCAGCTAAGATTTTATGTTTGCTCATTTACTGTCAGCTTCACAGCTGGTTTTGTAAGATTGTCGTGTAACTGCAAAGGGTTACAACCAAAAAACTGGCATTGTGACAGCCCTCCCTGGCCAGCCTGCGTCAGACATGCTCAGCACACAGTGCTGTCTGCAACCAGCGGAGCCTCTAACATCTTTCTCTTGTAGACTTCTGGTAGATTTTCCCTTGCTCTGCCTCACTACTTATGTTAAAATTTCATCTGGTCTTTCACTTGCCTTTGCCGTTTTCATAAATGACTAATTTTGTCAGGGAGATTAGACAAGGTCTATGTTAGAGATGACTCAAGGCCTGGAGGGGGATTAGGCTTTAGAGTAGTTAGCCTGTTTGACTTATCCCCTTTCCTACCCCCCTCTAACCCCCAAGGAAAAAGAAATCTGCTTGTTTTTCACTTCTCATGTTAAAGAAATTACTAAAAATGTAAAGGGTTCTTTAACTGAGTGTATTTCAGAGCAGTCCATTGTTGGAAGATGAAGAAATCCAAAGGTGCTCCACTTGTGTGGGGGAAAAAAGAAAAGGGAAAATATGTGTGAAATCAGGGGCTTGTGATGATGCGATATTTCTTTTTTGCCTAAAGACTGAATTTAGGCATTTGAAAACCGCAGATCATGCGGCAGAAAAAGAGAAGAGGACAACTCCTCCAGGAATGCTGAGAGCCTTCCGAGGTCTGAAGCTTTCTGCAGCCTGTTGGGAAAAGCGTTTTGTCCCGCTCTGTCAGCTGCAGCAGTGTCCTTAGGCAGACTTTGTACCGAGGCCGTGTGCTTCTGCTGGACCAGGAGCGCACACCGGAGCCCTGCCTGCACACACACTTATGGCTCTGTGTTGCACACTGAGATGTTGCAAGCCCAAATCAGCCAAGAGAAACAGGGAGTGAGGATGCTTGAGAATAATAAACCCTGTGAGGCTGTCATGCTGATGGATTTATTGGAGAAACGGAGTATGTTAACACATGACAATATTATCATAGATGTACTTATCTTATGCGTTGTTAAGGACATGCACGTTTGAAGCTGATGTCGTTTCTGGTAGCATTGCCTGTTGATTATGCCCCTTTGTTTTCCCCTTAGGGTGGGAATACTGTTTCTTACTTGATGCCTTTACCACAAAGACAGTGAGCTTGGAGAAATCCTTCTCACATTAGATTTATTCTCAGCATGTTCTGTTGCTCTGGAAGGTTTTAAACAACAGGCAATTATTACCTGTTGTTTGCTGCACCAGTGCAGTGCAAAGTCACACTTTGGTTAGCTTACCTGATTTTTTTTTTAGTCCTTACTCCAGTGAAAAGAACAATCACAAACATTCTTTTCATTGAGTACTGAGAGATGGCAGGCGGTATTCCTATGTTCTCTCCATATTTCTTTTTAGATATGCTTCATGATTTCTGTCCAACTTAAAGAAAATGAAAATGTGAAGACAGAATAATAACCTCGCTTGGCTGAAATCTTGCATACCACGCTGGAATTAGTGATCTGTATTGCTGTCCTATACCATAACAGTGCTTAAACTAATATCTGTCTCTGCTTTACGTAAATAATTGAGATATGATGGACTGCAAGATATGGCTGTAGCACAAAGGGGGCTGAAATGAGAAGCTCTGGCAATTAGGGCTTTGAAAACTCACCTTCTCACCTCTAAGGAAGTAAGCAACTTTTGATACAAGTAATTTTTTTGAAGCTAATGAGCCTCTTTAAGATAACATTGTGCAGGTTTGCATTTAATGAGAGTGTTAATAATGCGGAGTTCAAAGGGGCACCTTCTGACTGCTTACTCAGTGAGGAAGGTGGCAGCTGAAGCCTCGTGTTCTTTTAATAGACTTTCTCCTGATCCGTAATTTTTTCTAAGTGAATAAATAGATTAACTCTGTGGTTAATAGACTGAATTCCCCACTGCTTGAAATTTGGTCCCGTCATCATTTTTAAAGCGGTTTTATTTTTCTCACTTGAAACGCTTTTAACAACCAGAGAGTATGTTTGTAGTATGGAATAGGTAGTAGGTTTCTTTTTTTCCCAAGCATGTTTTATGTGCTGTTGTAGCATCCCCTGCAATCCTCGTTTGGCTGCTTTCATTCACTTTCCCATTTTGCAGCTACGTCTGTTCCACACGAGCCACCCGGTGTGATGTTCCCTTTGCACAGGAGGGGCTCTTCTCGTGTGGCTGCTTTCGGGGTCATAAAAGAGAGGCTGGGGATTTGGAGGAGCTCTTAAAGCATTGTGTGGATGTATATGAAATGGTTATGCTTGCTGCAGAAGAACTCTGAAGGAACGTTTACAATTTGACTTAAGTGAAAGAAGGCCAATTTGGGCTGTGCTTGTTTGTGGTAGGTTACATGGAATCCTTGCTCTGATGGTGTACCTCATGTTAAATTACCTGCACTCCATAGAACTGCGCCTGCTGAAAGCCTGATAGAGGAAGAGGCTCCACCCAGAGATCTGTTTGAGACCAAGCAGCTGCAAGCAGTCCCTGTCATACCTTCAGTGTTGTCCTGCTTTACAGCGAGGAATTTATGGGGAGAGAAGGAGCTAAGCACTGCTGACCTAGCCGTGTTGTAATGGGTGGCTGTAGCATTTATGAAGATATATGAACGATGACCTGCTGACAGAAGTGTGCTTCTGTCTGGAGTGGAGGCCTATGGATTACAGTCTGCTGAGAGCGTGTTTTAAAATATGCGTATACTTCCTTCTCCCCTTCTCTCTGTCATTCTTTCTCTCCCACAGCCACACGTTTCTCTGAGATACAGCAGCAGCCTTGGTTAAGGCGCTCAGTTGTTCTTCCCTTCAGCAGCATTTGCTGGTGGCACCTAGATGCTGCTAGCACCTAGGTGCTGCTGCCTGAGCACCTAGAAGCCAGCCAGCAGAACTGCTGGGCTCGGACCCTTCGGTGCTGACAGCAGAGGGTGCTCCGGCCTCCAGGTTAGCTCGGCCTCAGCTGGAGCCTTTTTTAAACGCGACTGTGAGGGCTGCCACTGGTGGAATAACAGCTCCATTAAATTGTTCACTGAGGTGTGTTTAATGGTAATGACCTCTGACATGCTGTCACTGCTAATCAGTCGGGCTGAACTCAGATCAGGAGCTGGTACAAGACAGTTAACAAATTAGAAAAGTGAGGAAAAAAAAGGCAATGAAAGCCAAAGAGAAACTCATAAACATACTTTATTGGTACTTTAAATCCTAATATAATTTTGCTGGGGTTAAGGATCAAATTATTACTAAAAATTCCATAAGTGAAATTTCAAGATGCTTGCACTTAATTGAAGAATTAATTCATCAGATTTTTCAAGCAATGGCCTGAAAAAAAAGATGCTAAATAAGGATTCTGGCTTGAATTTAGGGATTTTTTAGTGATCTGTAATCACTCCTAATTAAGGAGCAAAGTTAGCAGGCCCTTCTTTTTGGTGCACGGGTTTGCTGTTGCATGCTTCTCTTGTTGCACAGGGATGCTGGCAGTGCAGAGCAGTTCCTGAGATAGCGCGGTGGCTGTGGAGGAGTGTGGTTGCTCAGAGTTCAGCTGCTGCTTGTCTTTCACCTGACCTTGTGGTCTCTGGTAGGGAAAGTTTAATCTGGGAGCTACAGATTTTGGCATGGACAGGTTATGGTGTTAGCTGGCATCTTGATAAAAGACAGGAGTAGATTCAAAGGCAAAGACCTCATTGGAAGACCAGTGTGACCAGCAGTGCAGTAATGGGAGAACAAAAAAAGAAGTGTTGTTATCTTGGGGTGCTTGTTTCATCTTTGCATAGCACTCTACCCATGCTGCCAGTATTTTTATTAACTTTAAGGGTTTTTCTCCAGTTGTGTAACTTGAATGTTTCATTGGTTTTGCAATACCTGATTTCTTGTCAAGGCAGTGGTGTTAGCTTTCAGCTATTGCTCTTTGTTTACTCGCTGATTCATCTCGGTATGCCTTGCTTACAGAGCACTAGCCAATTTCATTCTGCTGTAATTTTCCTTCATTCTTTTTCATTCATGCAGTTGCTTAATTAAATGTTGTCTCTGCCACTGGCCCAAATCCAAAGAACAAATCTGTTCACAGAGTGACAATGTATGGACCAATTCCACAGCACAGCAGCGTGGTTCTGTGAGTCAGGTGCATCCCAGGTTACCTTCCCCCTTTTTGCCAGTAACTTCCATTGCAGTTTGAGAGGTGACGCTTAGTGTCAAGCCTGTTTTCTCTTTCGGCTTAACACACCTTCTTCTTTTTTTACTCTTCTTGGGCAGAAAGGAAACCCTTCTGCACACAGCCGCCACGTGGCAGTCTCTTCTGAAGTTCAGCAGATATCTTAGTTGGTGTGATTCTCCTGAGGTGAACATCCCTCTGCAAAGTTTACTCACCTGTAAGCCTCCACCTTTCTGTTACTTTCTCAAAATCTGAACATTTTGGAAACTTAAGCAGGGTCTGTAGGCTCCTTAGCAGAGTTTATCTCCATTACTGAGGTATTGCTACTGAGATTTTGTCTACTCTTATTCAAATACAACTGATCTGTGAAAAGGGAAATTTGTCTGCACATCCTCTGCTGAATTCGTGTGTGCAGAGTGCAAGCTTGTAAGATGGAGTTAGTTGAGCTACTAGCAGGTCTTTCTTGATGACTTAGTGTTCAGAGTATTCAGCTTTGGAAACGTGTTTGGCACACAGTTTTCGGCTTTTGTGCTGGTGAATTCAGGGTCTGGAGCTTGGTGAGAGCAGTCACAAGAGGGAAGAAGTGAAAGGGAATTATCAGTGCAATTGTGGCCTCCTGCGTGATTAAGGTGAGTTTGCTTCACACCACAGTGCAAATTGTGTGGCAGCACAAGAAGTTCTGTCATCTTTTGTTTACCAAATACATTTCTCTGAAGAAACATAAAAATGGTGGGAAGCATATGTTAGCATTGGTAATGCCGTAGATTTATCTCAGAGGTGGACATAATATTTACTGGTCAGAAGTTATTTCTTGCCTCATTTGTTTGCAGATACCTTGGTCTTGAATTCCCTTGCTGAGCACAGGCAAGATTTGTGTGAGCTCAGTAATACATTAAAGTATATGCTGTGAAGCTAGGATGCATTTTTGTAAGCATCTAGTGCTTTTTCTTGCTGCGGTACAAAATCCAAAAAGATCCGCAGGTTTCTCACATTAAATGGTTGTATTGTTTCATTCTGCTTACAAAAACAGCCTTTATTATTTCTCTGGTATTGTAGCTGAGTTCAAATCCTAACTGACAGATTTTGGCCTGACATCTTTGTTGGTAGCCCTCTTGCAGCCAAGAAGCAAGGAAAGAACAGGTTTAGCAACCACCTTCTCTTGGCCCACAAAACTGGCGCTACTGGAACATGACTGAAGCACGGTTTGAAACAGCTGCTTATAGTTTGTCAGAACTTCGCCCATGCTGTTCTTATTCTTCGGGTAAATATAAGGGGCTCTGATCTCCGCTGGTCTCAAGTCTAGCTTTCTAGATTTGCTGTAATGGCAAGAGAACATTAAGCAGCTTTCTTCATAACCCAAACAATGTAAAATTATTGTGGGCTTAAATAACACCTTTATCCCTCAAAAAATGATGTTGAATAATGCTGCTTTGCTCTCTCTGTTTTAAAGAAATCTGTTGCTCACAGCAGCAGCCAGAATTATTATTCCCTCTGTAAGTCTGGGCTGTGGGATGTGTACTTATAAGAAAAGCTCTTAAAAATCCAGTAACATGTATTTCTTGTTATCTTCTACTAGTGGGGGGCCTCAAATTTGTTGTTTTTGTTCTCTAGAAATGCAAACGTCCTATTCTCTTAGTTCTTCCTTTAGGACTAAATTGACAAAGTACCTGCTCGTGAAGTACACCTGTTTGTTAGGGAAAGGAAGTACCTACCTTGAGCTAAAAGCAAGGATAATACGTTGTTAGCATGACTGCAGAGCTGCAGTCTGTTTGAAGACTGCACTAGAATCTGGAGCTCTGTTCCCAGGGAACTGTGAGAGGAGGGCATCTTATTTAGAAGCCTTTGTTCATTAAAAGAAACATGCATCCTAGCATTCGAAGTTAAAACGCTTGTTTAGGAGCTCTTCCTACTGAAGGCAGAGAACATCGTCTCACCTTACCAGCACAGCAGCTTTGCAGCCATCAGTAAATACCAGTTGGTATTGCCAGGGCTACGCCTATAGCAAGGTGAAAGTCAAATGCTACCTGGAGTGGAAAAAAGGGAGCTCGACTGAGTTGTGATTTTTTTCCTCCAAAGTGTAAAAATATTTTGGGCTCAGATGTGCATATGTCCAGTCAGAGACCATAAGAAACATCCAGGGTCCAGCTGCTGTAAGTTCTGTTGGCTGAAGAGCCAGGATATTTGGGAGAAAGCCCCTGTTTGAGAGTGCAAGAATTTCCTATTTCTATTTTTTTATTACTTTGCCTAGCTCTTGTAGCTGGAAGTATAATTCAGAAAATGATGGGGCAGTGCTTCTGAGGTATCCATGTCTTCCTCAGCTTTGAGGCCAGACTTGAGGGAAGCTCGTCCTATTGCCTGTCTCAGGGGAAGCTAGCTGGGAAGGTTTAGCAGTCGCAGTGCCCACATGCCTGACAGTTTCTCACCTGTCAAAGCCAAATAGATTAAGGCAGTGGTGATCCAACGAAAATCACCTGTGATGGGCATCAGATTTTTGATATCTCATGCTAATAAGGCTTTCGTTGAAGGATGCTGCTCTGGGGCAAAAACTGCTCTGGTGTGCTTTGTCAGATGTATTCTGTGATCTGTGGAAAGCTGGTATAAATTGACCATGTGGCTGAACAGGAGGGTTCACCTACCATTCATTGCTGCTAGCAATGATTGCAAACTGTTTTGCTAATAAGAGTAGCCACTGCCTGGAGTTTCAGTCCAAGTACTGGGCTTGAGAGTTGGCAGTGAGTCTTGAGCCAGAGGTTGCTGATGTGTTGCAGGGGGCCTCACCGCACTGGATTTCTGTTTGATAAGGTATAAAAACAATTTGTTTCAAATGTGCCTTGTTTTGAGGATGGTCAAATGTGGAATGACCTGAAAAGCTCCCTGGCAGTTTTTTTGGCTTGACTTTGCTAGAAGACTTTGAAAACCCAAAAGCTTTGTCATCTTGCTGCTTTAGTGATTAATTAGGTCATCATTTTGTGTTAATTACAGTGACATTTTTCTTCTGATCTGTTGGATTATAGAATGGAGTGCAATGCAACTTTTTGTGCCCAAGTGAGAGATGATTTCAAACTTTAGAACAGAATTTCAACGGTGTCTTTGGGCACCGTGGAAAAAAAACACTTCTATCTACTGTCGAAGAGGTAGCTGGGGTGTGCTTTGAGGGCAGGAGAAATGCCTTTTGGCAACATCACGAGTTTCTTTAGAATAAGACTTTGGATGAGAAACTTTAAACTGAATCCTTTTTCCAAAAGGTTGTGTTGTGTTAATTAATGTAAAACTCTTGCTGCTGACAGAGGAGGTGTGAATATGATATAACTTCCACAGTGCCCTTCATGGGGCGTCTTGAGCAGGGTACTATACATACTCAAAGAACAACTGCCTTTACTTATACTTCTTAAAAGAAAATATTTAATGCTCTCCTTAAAATTTTGCAGTGCTGCTTGCTTTGGAATCTGGAGCCACAAAACAAGAAAGCTCCAAGATCTTAAGTTTGACCATAAAATAAAAGAAGTCAGAGCGCGGTCCTAGAGGTGCTTCCCAAACTCTTCTCAAAATAGGTGATCTAAAAGTGGAACAGGTTGAGCAGTCACCGTCTTTGGAGTTATTCACATCTTGCCTGGACAAAGCTGTGAGCAACCTGGTGTCAGACCGGATAACCTCCAAAGGTCCCTTCCAACCAACCCATCCTGTGGTTCTGCAGAGAGCAGCCTCTTTCCTGCCTGGACAAATGTAAGAAAGAGAAGGAGGCTAGTTTTGTTTGGCTTCTCAGTGCTATGTATTTACTCTGGATCCAGCAGATGGATGCCGAATAGAGCAGTTCTTTAAATCAAGAGGAGCTTGTGGTGCTCGACATCTACTTTCTTTCTCTGTAAGGGGTGAAAACCTGAGGACTCGCAGTGTGTGTTGCTGCAGATGCCTGGTGTTGTCTGCTGGCTGTGAACTTGTCAGCCAACGGGGTCCTGCTGGTGGGGTCTGACTATGCAACTCAGTCATTTGTGAGAAGAAGCTATTCCAGTATGATTAATGCTGTGGTTGATGATGAGGACAGAAAGCGCTTCTTTGAATAATGCCTATAATGGCATATTCCCCTGTGTGTGTGTTTAAAGGAAGAGTCTATGGTTATATGAAATCGAGGGCATTTAAGAGGCAGTTAATGACAAGTGAAAATGATAGCTAGGGTAGATTAATTGTTAAATGAATTGTGCCTGTGCTTGCTGTCATTTTAATGTGGTATCAGTCTAATTATAAGTATGATGTTATGTAGCAGGAAGGCATCAGGAAACAGTTCTATGTGTTTGTCTTCAGGCCAGAAGAGTTTAAAGGCTTAGCCATAAGGAGGTTTTTTTCAAGTGTAGCCATCTCTTGCTGTGTCTTTCTTATCATCTAGAGTAACCAAATCTGTATTTTGAATAATTTTGTATTAATAAATCCTTCCCCAGACCTTCCTGACAATGTAGTAAAACAATCTTTACTCGTAATCAGTTAAATATGGGTTTTGTTTGAGTTGTTTTCTGGTTGAGACTGTACCACTTGAATTTGGTCTGAAACACAGCTCGTGGATTTTTTTTTTTACATTTTTTTTTTCCTCTGCACTTTATCTCCACCACTCTTTATTTAGCTATGATTTGGCATGGAGCTACTTTACATTAATGCCTGCAACCTGAGCTGGGCATGAAGGAAATAACCAGGATGGAAGAGGCAGCCAGGCGTAGGTCTCATCTCGTCTTTAGTTGTGCTGCCAGCAGCAGATTGTACAGACAGAGGAAATCCATCTTTTGAATGGGCTCGGGGTGGCAGTGGGGCAGGAAGGTGCTGGCAGAAGCTGCATGTCTCTAGTAATCCTTTTTCATGCATGGTCCTTAGTCGTGGCCGAGTTGAGTGAATGTTGTGAAGTTTCCAGATCATATGAGAAGTTGCCGTATGTCTTTTGGTAGAGTTCAGCCATCTCTGTAAGCCTGCTAATCTTCCGTATCCAAACTGCTCGCTTGAGAACAGTAATACTGCTACACAGGGAGACAAGAGAACATGCAGAAGAGATGCTTTCCCATGGAGAGAAAAGGCCTTCAAAATCATGTTCCAGGTTGAACTTGGATGGGTAGAGGCGCAGACACTGGCCGGAGGAGCCGTCATCCTTCCCTTCAAAAGGACACTTAGGGTGTGCTTTGCACGGTCCAGCAAAATGAAAGCGAAGGCTTACTAACATATTGGGAAACAAGCAAGTGGAGCAGCTTCTGAAGCTAAAAGGTAGTTTGTCACGTGGACAAACAGGCATGGCGTGTCATGAATAAATAAAAGTTGGAAGTCACGGGATTTCTAACACTGAAAGCACTGAGGGTATGGAGCACTCTTATGTTTAGTTAGAGCGATGCAATCTAAGCAGATCCGTTTGGAATTAGTCAGGGAAGGATAATCTTGTAGCTGAGGATATGAGAGGTCAGAGAGGAGGAGCATCCTGGCTGTGTGCTGGGGGAGCCCAGGTAGGAGAAGCCTGCTGAGGTTTTCTGAGAAGGGCTGGAAGTTTCTTGTTCCCCTACCACCCCCACATTACTACTGATGTCAGCTACAGGGCATTACTGAGATGGCTCAAACCCAAGGGGCTGGACAGTGAATTAAAACGCGGTTTAAATAGCCAAGTAAATAGCATTGTAGATTTTTCTTAAGTATAAGGGTTGTGAAAACTTGTCGCATCTTTCCGTAAGTTATTTTCTTCCTGCATCAGTGATTCAGAGCCTATTAGTGCTAATAGGCTAGCTGCTTCGGAAAGACTGATGCCACTCCTTCCCGTCAGTCAGGGATCACTTCTCCACTAAAGGAAGACAGTGAATGTCTTCTGTAAAATTCAGGGGCCGGCTAACAAATTGCAGTTTAGAATACATTACAGATGATGAATGTGATCTCCTTAAAGGGAAATCTATTCGTTTGACTTAGTGCTCTTACGATTAATTGCTTGCCAGATTAAATTGCTCCATAAAACGCACACTACTTTATTCGATCTCTTCATGATGAGATTAGCTAGGCCATGCTGGTTCTTTGTATGTTAATTACAATGGTATTTTCTACTTCTATTTAATTATTAAATTGTTCAGCACAGCATGCTTTCTCCTAGCCTCAGGAAAGATGTCTGTATTTTTCTTTTGACCATTGTTTGGTAACCCTTCACCCCCTTTTCCAGAAACAGATTCCTTTGCAGGGGGATCACATGTTGTAAGAAGATACGTTCTGAGATTTTTCTGTGTTTTCTCTCCTGTGCTACATGGGAATGGTACTAGCCCCGCATAGGCTCCCCATGTAACAATCGAGGGCAAGAAATGAAGAATATCTGAAACGAAACTATGGAGGCCAACAGGAAATAATTTGAGGAAAACTTCAGAAAAAAGCCATTTTCAGCTCTCTGTGTAGAACTTGTCCAGGTCTCCGGGATATTAGTCTGTTCCTGGACTACACATGCAACTACCCCTGTATGCATGCACAAAGTAACTCCTGTACTTATACAACACTGAGCTATTGGGATTTGCACATAACCTAATGTTCCCACAGCAGTGTTCTTTTTCTTTTTTTTCCTTTTTTCTTGTTTTTTCTTCTGCTTTTAAAATCATTCATGTCTCTTGATCTAAAGTGAGGGATTCTCTCTTACCAGCTACAATATCTATTTTTGATTTTCTCTCAACTCACATACCACTCCCTGTGTGCTGCTTCCTCCCAACACACACTGTCCCCATGGAAGCATTCCCAGCATTCTACTGGGATTGATCCCCAAAGGCAAATTTTTGTATTAATTAATCTAGTCTTTTATTTGCTGTGTATTCAGAGCTAAGAAAATTCAAAAAAGGTGTAGCGGAACTAGGAATGTTTCAGGAAGGGATAATGAAGAGTGACTGAAGGAATGGAACCAAATGTGTTATGGAGAGCATTTGTATACATGACAATGCTTCAATCTGGAGGAGAGATGGCAGAGAATAAAAGACTTTATAAGACAGTAAACGTCATAAGGAAGAGCAGCGGCGAGAAGAGGGTGCATCAGAAGATCAAATAAGTTAAAACCAAAGAGATGCTGTTTTGTGTAAAACTTAGTTAAGCTACGGAATAGCTAAAAGGTTGTGTGAATTTAAGGCAGTGATTATGTAAGCTAATGGAGGAAAATTCCGTTACTCACTACTGATCATACAGATATTGGCTTGCCTCAGGTGTCACCTTGAGCTGCTTGGGATTGGAAGCCAGAGTTCGTTTTGAGGCAGCAGCACTTTATTCTTGTCCTGTTTTTATACTGTTCCTTCAGTTTCTGTTTCTTTCAGACTCAGGAAAGCGAGCTGGCCTTTGCTACCTGGCTCAGTGTGGCAGTTTTTAATGTTTATGTAAATTTTATCTGTCAGCAACTTCTCAGGCATCAGCTATTTACTTCAAAGCCTTTACCAAGGGTAAGGCAACATGCCAGCATCCCTGTCCTGCTACTTTTGGGATGAAAGAGAACATTTCACTTGCAATCACCTGTCTGGGTTATATGTACGGTTTCTTAAATTGGCCACTACTGTTGCGTCGAGGAGGCTGAAATCCCATGCTAAATGTCTGTTGGGGTTCACTGTTATGGCAAGGAGTCACTTGCTGTCATTTTGACCCATGTCAGCTTTGCATATGGAAAACAAGGCCTCCAAACCTTCCTGTGGCTTTCTGCTGCTGCTTGCGTGCGGTTGTCCTTGGTGATTTATTTGGAAGAGGGATGCCTGAGATGACTGCTTTCCTTCAAGCTGGTCTCTGGTACAGCAGCCACTGGCAGTGTTCTGGGGATGGCAGAGAAGTGTGTCAGTGTTGGAGCACTGGTGGAGAGGCGAGTAGAATGATGAACCTTGGAAGATTTTTCTTCCCTTGTGATTTTACTTCAGAATTTCAATCATCTTCACTTTTCCTTTTTCTTTTTTTTTTTTCCTTCCTCCGAGTAGAATGATGAACCTTGGAAGATTTTTCTTCCCTTGTGATTTTACTTCAGAATTTCAATCATCTTCACTTTTCCTTTTTCTTTTTTTTTTTCCTTCCTCCTTCCAGAAAGAACTCAGGAGGAGCTGTCAGGATCATGAACTCATAAGTCTCATGAAAGTGAAAACCATGCCAGCTGAGCGAGGCATGATTTTAATTAAGACTAACAGGATTTTTTGCCTTTTTTCTTTCTTGCTAGCCCTAATTCAAATACATCTGTTGAGAAGAAAGGTCTTTCCTCGTTCAGCATCCTATAGTTTGTCAGCTAAAGAAGGATGAGTTGTTGGCACCTTAAGATTTTAAAAATAAGAAAATAAAGGCCCTTAGTATTTTGTTTCAGTAAGGGGACAGATGTTTTCACTCGAGCCTTTGCAGAGTGATGAATTGAACAGGGACATAATCTAGTTTTTCTGCTGCAGGTTACTGTTTAAAGGAAGTACATGATGGATAATTTATCACTCATTCATTTTTCTTTTTGAATACTGCAGATCCTCCTGCACTGCTCTATAAATAGAAATCTCTGAAGACAAACCTCAATTTCACTAAATCCAAAATCATCAGTTCTCATTCAGCGCACAAGTTAGATGGGTTAGGAAAACAAATGGATCAGGGTGAGACCTCTGCTGTGAGTGCCTCAAATAATGATCTGTGCTTTGTGAAGAGCATTTATCTATGAAGACCAGCTACGGTGGATTAAAAGTGCATTATCTGGAAAGAGGCAGATGCGAAGCAGCGCATCGTACTGTTATCTGCCAGCCCTTGTTGGCCCAGCTGTGGGCACTGGCTGTGTCTGCACGGAGGTGAGGACCTAAGGCTCCAACTGATTTTCCTGCTCGGTGTTGGTCTTGCCAGGCTAGCTCTGCCCCTCTCTGCGCTGCCTGCTGCAGGTACCTACACAGCAGAGACTGCAAGTGCCTGCTTTGTAGTATGCCGCTGACCTGACTAAGTGCCAGGCTGAATTTACCTCCCATCCGTTTCCTCCCTAATCCATGGTGCCTCTGACAGAGAAAGCCATCTGTGTTACTGCCGCTTTATCATAGCTTGGGGAGTGAAATAAAGCAGAGCTATAGTCTTGCTTGCAGTCTGATGTTTTTGAAGCAGTTTAGGTGACCTGTCGCATGGAAACAGCCCTCACTGTTTAGCCTATAAAGGAGGCCAGTACAATGTTCCTCGCCATGCTGGGTGCCAAAGGTGCCTCTGGTTCACATCTTTCTAAGCAAACCTTTGCTTCTGCATTGTCAGCTATTCAGTTGAAAGGGTTTGCTCAGAGGGGAATGATGCTGCTGTGGAACCCTACTAAGACCCCATCTGCTAAGAGCTTGTATTGATTTGTGTCTTAGTTTATAAAAGCCTTCAATTCTCCTTGTGTAAATGCCATAAATAATGCATATATACTAGATGGAATGTGCTGTAGGAACATCCCAGATATCATTTTGGTCTGGGTTGAACTGAGCTAATCTAATCATGGTTAGGAGTTTCTCAATAGCTGCGAAGCAGAAAGTATATTGTCTTATTCTATTTTAATGTATTAGTCAACCCACAGAGGTGGGAAGATAGGTATTTGAAAGTGGTAATCAACCTTATAAAACAACATCTTTTAATGTTAAAATATTATAAAACTTCATCTGAAACTCATTGAAAATCACATATAAACACACAGTGTAAGTATAGTGAAATCCAGTCCTGTGCCTGTGATTTGTCTACATAATCCCCACATTTGTATGCTTCTTTGTCAGGACTGCAGTTCTTCTGAGCCTGTACATATATATACTAAATAAATCATTTTCCCCACTCATAGCAAACTGCCTTTTTGTGCTAGCAACATTGCAGAATGCATTTTAGTAGGGGGTGTTGCTGAATAATTTGTTCCTTTGAGATTCCATGGGCTTAAGGGCACCAAAATGTATTTTGGGTTGGACTAGGTCCAAATCTGTATGAGAACTTCTTGGCAGTCTTCTGGAAACTATATGGCAGTTTTAGAGGTGACCTGTTTATAGAAATTTAATTGGATTTTTTCTCCATTTTGTCTGTTATGTGTAAAGAAAGCAAATAGGCAGAGGGATGTGGTATTTGTTAGACTGAGGATTTTTTCCTTGCACTACTAGAAATACCCAGCGTATCATGGCTGTGGAAGGAGGATGATTTCATTTCAGAATGTTCTGTGGTCATGGGAGCTTTGGCTCTCCTCTGCACTGGGGAGATCAACTGATGGACAGTGGCTCCTGCAGAGGAGAGCAAACGTATTTCCATGCCCATAAATTTGTTCTAATAATGATTCTCTGGCGGTTACTTGAGATCAGTTGCCAAAGTTGCAAAATGAAGAATGTGTTCATGCAGTGTGAATATTGTTAATTGAGGAAACATGGATGCATCCTATTTTCAGAGCTGAGACTTGTCTTCCTGTCGCTATTCTGGACTTGATAACACAAAACCTACTGATATGATCAAATGGCACATTGAAGGCTACAGCTACAAGCCAATTTTGGAACTCACTAGTTCTTCAGTCTGTATTAGCATCAGGTGCTTTGTCCTGGCTGCAGCAGACAAACCATATGAACTGGGCTGCCCTTCAGCAAGCAGATTTTAGGAGTTTGGAGTCACAGGTTAACATTCACTTGAGACGAAGTGATGTGACAAAGCACTTATTGTGGAGCATCATCAGAAGGCAAAGGTGTCTTGGGTGGGCTTTCTTAAGTGATGGGTATGAGTATAGTGCTATGTGGTATATTTTCTGGTGATCAGGAAGGACATACAAATTTCCGATAAATTTTACAGTTACTGGAAGACTAGCAGAAGGTTAAATCAAGGAGGAGATGAGGCAGAGTGATCTGAATTGCTTTTTAATGTATCAGGCAGCGCTGGCCTGTCAAAGAGGGGCTGTATCTTGCAAAGTAGTGACATAAGAAGCATTGACTGGCAGCTTTACTCTAGGTCTCCCATGAAATGTTCAGCTAAAGAGGTTCGTTTGACCCTTGAAATATTAGCAGGATCAGGAAAGTGACTTTTACAATCACGTACTTTCTGCAGTTTTATCTGGTGACTTTTAAAAAGTCTAAGAAAAAACCAGAAAGGACAGAGAGGGCTCAGTTGTCAGAGTGGTTAGTGAAAATGCTTCTGAGCTTCCAGCGTCTTACACTCCTTAAAACTAAAGCTGAGATATTGTTTTTAGAGTGCTCAAGCACCTTTGGGAAGACAAAATGCCCAAACAGAACTCAAGGCTAGACCCTGAAACCAAATTGAAGCTGTGAATTAGGTCCTCATTTCTGACAGATAATTAACCGTTGTAGTAAACTGTGGAATTGATTGGTTCTTTCTTCATATCCAAATAGGATGCCTTTATGAAAGATGCTCTAGTGAGCTGCTGCTTTGGGATTACACAATGTAAGGGTAGTGCTGTAAAACACACCAGCCTGTGATATGTGGAAGTTCAGATACGCTGATCTAGTGACTTGTAGTTACACAAATGGGCTAAAGACTTGATCAAAGGTCTCATTTCGCATTTGAAACTTAACAAAATAATTCTTGATCTCTGTGCTTCAGGCTTGTGTTTTTGCATTGAGAGAATTACCTCTGTACATGAGCCTTAAGTCTACTGAAATGTATCAATGCAGCAATTAAACTGGACTGCCCTGAGACCTATTTTGAGTTGTTGCCACTCTTGAGAGCAGGGGGCAGAGCAGAGATTCATGGTGATGATGATGGGCTGCAACCTTCTCATCTTTGTGCAGCCACAGTCACGAACGTAGTCTGTGAGTACAGGCCAGAGCTGAGGAGCTGTGCTGCAGGGGAGCATGGGGAAATCTCTACCGAGCTTGGACTGCTGCTCAAAATGTCGCATTTGTTGTTTATATCTTCACCTATACGTGCTTCGGTTTCCATACAGGAGCAGGGATTTTTCCCGTTGTGTTTTAGAATTGCAGTGGCTTCATAGTAAGTTGCAATGGCAAAGAAAAGCTCGAGTGACTTCAGAGAGGTGGTTTTTTTTTTTTTTCAGTCATATTCCTTGTTTAAAAAATCATTCTTTCCTGAATTGGTTTTGCTCAGCCTCCATGTTTAGTTGTGGAGCTGATAGATGGGAGCACAAAATCCATGCTGGAAGATGGCCTCAAACTTGGAGAAGGATTAAGTAGGCTGTTTATTTCAGCAAAGCTTCTCTATTGTGGTAACTAACATCAAGTACAGACAGCGCAAGGAAGTATTGTTGTGGTGCTGGTGTTCTTCTGTGCTGGCCTTGGGGATGCTGGAGTCTTTAGGTCAGGACATCAAGGCACACTTAGACGTTAGAGGTTCTGCTTACCTGCTTCCAGGGTCTGGCACCCTGCAATTTGAACACAGCACTTCGTGTGTGAAGGTGGAGCAGGAACTGACTCTTAGGGTGCCCTTGGGGAGGAACCTGTCAGAGGAGCAGGGCTGTGCCCCAGCAGGGCGGCTGTGCTGAACTGTGGCTCCTCTTGGAGGTGGAAGAGAACATGACCTTGAACAGCTAGCTTCCATTTCTGTGAAATGGCTAAAATCACTTAGAAGCAAAGGGATGATTGATGATGTGTTGAAAGCCTTTTAATGAAACCAGGAAGGCCGTCAATACTTGATGTGGCTCTATTACTGGGTCAGGAAGAGCTGGTTTGAGGAAGGGTCTGAAAAAGCACAGCCCATTCTGCAGCTCATAGCAGCTGCCCCAATAGGTACATGCAGATCATCTACAGGAGCTTCAGTTCAGTCTTTGCTCTTTTCATACTGACTCTTAATCCTGCCTGTTGAATAATGGCAGAGGTGTTTCGGGTGCAGTAAGTCATTAAGGTTTGTTGACGCTCAGGTTTGCCATTGCTGTTCAGGTTAAGCACCGTGTTTACTCCTGCTCTTCTGGGCTGCTTCTGCTCAGGCAAGATCTTTGATGGTTTTATAGTAAAGATAGTTTGGAAAGAGCTTGGATATAGTCATTTTCCAGTGGCAGTCTGCAATCAAAATACTTGGCAATATTTGCCAGTTTTTATTTTGAAATATCTTTTGACAGTTGGAAGGCTTCAGTATGAACATGTGATTTGTTACAGTTTTTCCTGCTGAATTCTTGCATGCCAGAGTTGGGCTTGAAATCTTGAGTTTTGTCCAAATGAAGTGTTTGATCAAATTAGAGAAATATGCAATTTTCTTGGAGGGTTAAGATCATAGAGTATCACTTGGAATTTGAAACAAAGCCAGATTTTTAAATTTTGAAATCCTTCATAAGAGATCTTCAATTCTGTTCTAATTTTAATCATCTTTCTTGCTGAGTATCACAGTGTGGCTTGTCTGCAAAGCCAAATATAGATCTGCCCTTTAGGAAGCATTCTGGTTTCTTTAGTTGTTGTTTTTTTTGTGGTTTGTTGTGGGTTATTATTATTATGTTTTTTGGAGAGACATTTCTGCAGTTTTCTCTTTTTCATATCATAGGTATGGTGCCAAGCATTGGCGCTCTCAAACTGATAAGTGTTGTTGCTCATTAGCGTCGAATGCCGCAGCCCGTATCGCTTTTACTGTGTCCCTCAGCTAGCACATGTTAGCTGTTAAAGCAGCAGTTAATCCCTTTGATAGCGGATGGGTTCTGTGACCATCTGACCTGGTATTTCAAATAATAATCAGAATTCTCTAATGGCTTGCGTGGCTTAATTCCAGTAGGAGTCTTGCTACAGACAAGGAAATTTTGCCATGGAAGCTAACTTATATAGAAAGCTAATGGAGAGGAATGCTTTCTAAATGCAGTCAGGAAAGTGACTTAAGCAAGTGCAGCGTGGGTGAAGGGAAGGCACAGTTTGGTAGATGAATAATGGGCAGCATGGTTGTTTCATGTTGTGCTAATAGGCCTTCAGCAGCAACTTCAGCTGGGTCTGCTGTTTCACCTGGCAGCACTGCGTCAGGCTAGAGCAGTGTCTGACCTGGGTTACGGTGTCACAAGTTTCACACTGTGAATCCCTCAATGCTAATTTTGCATATACTCAGAATGAATGCAAGCCAAGGTAACTGAAGTCATGCTGATCTATTTTTTCCTTTTTAAGTGTGGGAAATCTGCCATATCATTCACAGTACATACAGTAGTTATTGGCAGCTTTTAACTTCGCAGTAGTGACCTGTATGCATGCAGAATGCCTTCTTTTTTCCTTTTTATTTTTCCCCAGTATATGCCTTCCCTATTTCCCAAAATGCATAAATTGAAGAATTTTCCCTTCTTAATGTATGGCAGCGCTGTTACCTCAAACATTTCTAGTGCTGAGATGATGCTGTGACAGCTGGTTCGTAGCAACACAATGGGGGAGATGTACCTCCTTGCATAAAGACACAGCAGAGGTGAAATGGAGCAGGAAGAGTAGGGATCTGCTGGCTGCAGCGAGTGGACCAGGTGGAAGAGTCACCTGCAGCCTTTGAAATTAAGACCTACAGGGAATTGAGGAAAAGTCAAGCATCTTAATACAAGTAGCTAGCATTGATGTTGTTTTGTTTTTTTTTTTGCCTATGCAAGTGTAGTAGTAAAATGTCGATTGAAGATTCCAGCAGCCTTGTAATGCTTTGAAGGTGTAGACACTGGAGCAAATCTGAATCAGTGGTGATTTCCTTTTTGACTGGGGAGGCTGTTACAACTGATGTGCCTCCCCAGTGTGCAGTTGTAGGTCGGCCATTACAAAAGAAAAAGGGCAACATTCAGCTCGCAGAGGAAGGTTCAGGCCTCATGACTGCTTGCAGATCCTCTGCCACCTGTTTGATATCACATAACAGATGAGAAACCATGGCTTTTTATTTTTGCATTGTTTTCTTAAGAGCCTTGAAGAACATGTTAAAACTTTCAAAGCATAAAAAGACATCAGTAATAGAGTGCTGTAGGAGTTGGGGCTTTTTCTTTGTCTTATTTGATGGGAAAACATCAGCAATTAATTCTGAAATGCTTGATGCTCCACTGCTTCTTAGATTGGAGAACCATTTGTAAACAGCAAATGCGCTCCACTGGCCTCGCCTTCAGTAACACCTGTAAAAAGAACAGAGCAGAAAAAAGAAATGTGGGTGTAAGTTACAAACCCAAAGCTTTGAGGGAGCAGCAAGCATAGGTATATATGTCAGGTGTGATGGTGGGTGAGAGTAGGAATTTGACAAGAAAATAATTCTCTCATTCTTCGTGTAGCACAGGAATGTGCTCCCAAAGCATAGTTTTGTCCTTCGGCTGCCAGTTCAGCTGAATGGTTGTTGTCAATATCTGACTGAAGCTTGGGGCAGCATAAAGATGTGCAAAAATCCAAAGCTACAAACAAAATGAAACCTCCAAAGTCTCCACCTAAAATGAAAACAATCCTGCGGCACATTCAGTGGTTCTGAGAACTCTTGCTGTGGGCAGGTGACTTGACAAGCTATCACTTGTCGGCTGGGCTGTGATTAATTGAGCCCCAGTTCTCTTCTTGTCCTCACTGTTGCAAAATGAACTATGAATCCAGGTGAACTGGTGAGCTTAGAGTTTGGCATTACCCTTTGCATTCACAACAGATTTAAAACTCACACCTGCCTGTCATCAGTAGGTCAGCTGATAACTTGTTCAGCTGCAATAAATTGCTTCTCATCACTCCCCCCTTAAATACTGAGAGTAGATTTGTGAGATCCACTGAGGTCTGGCCGGAGGGAGCTGGGGTTTTCAGGGCAGCAGATCTAGTTAAGGGAACTAAATAGATGGGTGCGCGTGAGGTCCAGCATAGCAGTTACATGCCTGTGATGAGATGAAGCTCTCCACTGGTCCATAAACCAGTTACCCTGTCTAGGGAAAACAGAATCTTAATCAACTACAGATCCCCTAGGCTTTCAGAGAGGAAATAAATACCATCACAAGAACATTGTGCATTCAGCTGCAGTGGTGTTTGGCTGTGTAGCTTACCTTGGCACTGAAAGCTGACTTTCCTGGGTGATGTGTGTGATGTCGTACTGAGGGCATGGCATACACTCCAGAGTTGGCAGGGATTGTCATCAGTCTGTCTTTTGGTCTTGGTCCTGGGTTTGGCACAGACAAAGAGAAGGGCGTTGCTGTGGCGGCTTCCATCGGGCATTTCCCAGCAAAGGTGATTCTCATTTGCACCTGTCTGGCGTGGAAATACTGTGAGCTTTACAGCATCTTGTATCTTCAGAGCTTTGGACTGTAAATACAGGTTTTGTTCTACGTGGTAGCAGGTAGTGTCTGAGCAGTTAAGGCTGTGAATTCTGTTTAGATGATTACATGGCTGTGCAGGTGCAGCTATAGCTGACACTTACTGTAATTAAGTTAATTAAATATCATTGTGGGACTCAACTTCATTTCCTTCCTGAAGTAGGTTTGCTTGCAGTTGATTCTTAGGCAGTGTTCCTTCCTCTCTTTCTCTCAGTGTGACTTGATATCCCAGCTGCTTCACAGCTCGATTGTGTTGTTTGTTCAGACAAATGCAGGTGCCTCAGTACCTTCCTTTCCCTCTGGGACTTCTGTCACAGGCACAGGACTTATGAGGAGCCAGGTGAATAAGGTTATGTTTTGTTATCTGAAGAGAGATTTCTCTTTGCTGCCGTAATGTGCAATTAGGATGCTGAGGGCCACATGCAGTACCTGCAGGCTCCCATCAGATGAGATGAAGGGAATAAGAGTCATTTCCACATTCTCTAGATAACATGGGGCTGATGGCATGTGTTGACTATTTTAATCAGACTGGCAGCCATCCTTGTTGCCTTTCTCAGAGAATTTTAAAAGGTCCTGGTGGGGTGATTTATAAACTTGTTAAATTTTACACTTTGGTATGTTTGGAAGCTGATGCATGCACTGCTCATGGTATTCTGCACTGAATGTGGCATCCAATAAGCCTGATTTTCTGCTTTCCTTAAAGTTAAGCATCCTGTGATAAGATACTAATTAAGTTACTGATGGGCATAAAACTAATTTAAAATATTGAAATTCTTGATTCTGTTTGAGGTTTTGCAGTATCTTGTGCCTCAGGAGGCTTGGATGGAAGTCTGTAATGTGAATTATAAAACAATGGGAAGATGCTGACCCACTGAGAGGGGCTGCTGAGAATAAATATTTGCCAAAAGTTCTTTACCTGTGGTCCTCACAGAGGAGGTGGCTCCACAAACCTGTCTGATAAACCACTTTAAAATGCTTCTTTTCTTGATTTCTCTTGTAAATTATATGATCAAGACAAGAAATTTACTCCTTATCAAGTCATAGCTTAGTTGTAGAGGAGCAGGCCATGACAGACCAGCAGACGAATGAGAAGAGAGATCCAGTTAGTGCCCTGTGCTTCAGCAGATACTTCCATTCCCAATGCGCAGGCAAAATTTTCTACTTTGTCATTCCTATTAGTTAAACTAGCTGCACTGTTGGTTATGTATAATACCGAATTTTGATGCCTACTTATTGTGAAAAGCAAACAGATACGCGTGTAGACTATGACTGAGCTAATGGATACACTTGGGAGAGTCTCACAAGAGCGATTCCAGTGGTGCTTTGGCTGTGTGAAAACGTGAATCGATGTGATGCCACTGTCCCATAAGAGTTAACTGCTCACCCATGAAAACTTCCTTAGAAAAGAAGCCGAAGTTGAAGTGGTTTAGGTGTGAGGATGGAGGTATTCGATTTGCTTGGCTTAAATGTGTGGATGTGAACTCTGAGAAGATCAGCACGTCCTGCTAGAAAGATACCAGGTTAGTACCCAATAAGTGGCAGAAAGGTACACTGCAGAGCTGCGTGCGGGGTCATAAATCACATCCTCTGCTTCTTTCCCCACTGAACGGGGCTCGGTAAAACAGTGCAGGGAACTGCTGGAAGCTTTTGTCCCTCCTTATTAAATAAATAGACCACGTATCTCCCTCTGCCGTGGAGTCTGTCATCACGATCAATAGGTTTTGGTGTGGCAGAACTGAGCAGGTGTAGCTGGCTTATTTCTTCTGTGAAATTACAGAAGTGCTGACTCAGATGTTTTCTGTAAGCTGTAAAGCAAGTGCTTTTGACTAAAATACCCTTTTGTCTTGGATTCTTCCCTGCAGTTTTTTTATTGTGTCTGGAAGATGCCTCCTCCTGTGAGTTGTGGTCTTTCAGCCTAATGTCAGTACTCATTAAAGTATAGGAGCAGGAGAAATTTAACAGACTAAAGTTAAACCACAGCAGAAGGAAGAATTTAGTGAACCATTCCAGGGAGTTTGCTTGGGTTTAATTGGCACTCATAGCTTAGGTATGGCAGGTAGGTATGCTTTACAGCAATGCCTCATGGACATGTGATAAAATAATCTAAACCCTCTCACCTCCTGCCAGGTGGAGCTGTACATACAGAGTAACTCAATCTAATTGTTGCAGGCACCGAACAGATGGGGTTTTACTGCCTCGAGTGCTGGGTGTGCATGAAAGAGCAATGCCAGCAGGATCCTTGCCCCAAACAAAAGCTTGCTGAGACACAGCTTGCTGCAGGAAGACAGGCTGCTGGATGGGAGCTTTTGCACAGCTCTCAGCAACCCGGGTTGTGATGGGGGGGAGGAAGGTGGTTTGTTCATTTTGGTCCCTGGGTGTAATTTACTTGCTGCCTTGTGCTTGAGTGGTTTTCAACATACCGCATAGTAAAACACTGAGCCTGCTTCATTTTGTTGGTTTGAAACACTGCAGAGGCAATTGTTCTGACTCCCATTTTGTGAAGAGAGAAGCTAAGGTGTGAAGGGGTCAATATCAGCCAGGTATTGCTGCTGCTTTGTTCACCATAGCAGGATGTAGGAAGAAATGAGCTTGTGGTGCTGTCCTGGTTGTACAAGAAGTGTTTGGGTACACGTACGCTTTATGTCAGGCTCTGCATGCTGGGCCGGCAGAGCGGGTGCAAAGGCCAGGTTCATGCAGTGAGTGATAGCTCAGCATTCCTCTCTCCTTAATGAGCTTTGCAACTCTTCTGTTCTTCCTCTAGCCTACTTTCAGCACCTCCCGAGTGCTTAATTTCACTTCTCAGGACAAGAGGACGGTGTGGTCTTCTGGGACTCTGGAAATGTAGCTGCCGTCAAGCAGGAGTGGGTATTAGACAGCTCATCTGCAATAGCGTGATGGGGAGATTTTGGAGGTCAGAGAAAACGTGCAGGAGTGCTGCCTGTCTGAGCAGGGTGATTTTGCTTTCTCTGCACACTGGATCCAGACTGCGAGGTTAGGGCGGGCAGGGTACACAGTTTTCTGCTGTGCACGTGGACTAGAGGATGTTGTTACAACTACTGGCAAATCAAAGTGCGGAATCGATTAAATCTCTTCTTTCCATGCATGCCACATCAGTTTTCACAGGAGCCCTATGCTGTCAGCACACCTCATCATCAGAAGTTGTCTCTTAATGTTTCACCCTCAGCTTTTCCAAAGGGCGGCACCGTTCTGTTTATTGAGTGGCCCTGGGCAGCCTGACCTACGTGGTGATTCCCCCACATCTCACCTTCCAGCCCATCCATTTTTGAGGCAGAAGGCCAGCAGCAGTCAGCTGAAGACTGCCCAGTTGTAGCTGGCTCAAGCAGCCAATGCAGAAACCTTTGGCTGCCAGAGCTTTGCAGTTTGCAGAAGACGGGTTGCCCTGTGATCAGCTGATATTGCACTGATCGCCTCTGTGCTGCACTCTTCACCTCTCTTTTTCTTGATCCTATCTCTGTCTCCTTTTCCCCGATTCTGTGCTTCTTCATTCAGTGCCTTGGTTTGGTTTTTCTTTTTCAATCCTTGGTTTATCTCTAGCTAAAATCTTTCACAACCCAGCACCATTGTGTTTTCTTTGCCACTGCATTTTTTTCCCATTTTCTGAGCTTTCCCTCTTCTCTTGCATTTGAGACCATCAGCTCTCCTGGGACAGAGGCTTCCTACCACTGTTTGTACAGCGCCAGTTTCAGTGGGACCCACTTTAACTGTCTAATAACATGATTAATACAGCTAATACAAATAAATGCTTCTTTGGTGCCCAGGTTCCTAAATCAGGGTGGAACACTTCAGCTTTTTCCTGCAGTTGTTCCCGTCTTCCCAAAGAAATATATGCAGAGAGAAGTATGCAATATATGCATAAATAAATGCAAGTGTCTTGAAAAAAATACGGGTTCGTATGCATCTTTTCATGCCTTCTGGCACTGTGGCATCCAGGTAGCTTGCTCCCTTGGAGCTGCACGGACTGATGAGAGAATGTGATTTCTGAGAGCACAGGCAGGGCTATTGTGCCATTGTTTTACCCCCTTCTGCCCGCTGAACTTCCTTCCTCATCCAGCAATGATCTCTCCTCTTGCTGGTAAATGCTCAAGTGCGAATCCATCAGAGGAGGCACCGCTGTTGGACTGACATCCCTCTGGAGCTGCTGAGTTCTCTGGTCCCCGGGGATCTGTGTCCTGAAAGCATTCTGCGGTTTGCCTGACAAATGGCAGGCAGTCCCACCAGGAGCTGGGCTGTGCAAATAAGTGCGTGCGTTCACTAGCAGAGCCCGTGGGGCACTGTGATGTTTTGTCTTCCAGATGACATTTTACCATTTCCTTGCTGTGTTGAAGATGCTAGTGTTTTCTGGATACCAAACAAAGGTTTCCTTTCTTTTCCTTTTTTTTCATCGTTGATACAAAAATCTGGTAGCACAACCTATCAGAAATCCCTTATAAGAGCT
The DNA here is from genome assembly GCF_002078875.1 of Numida meleagris. Classification (NCBI taxonomy): domain Eukaryota; kingdom Metazoa; phylum Chordata; class Aves; order Galliformes; family Numididae; genus Numida; species Numida meleagris. Next base: position 13,085,825 of record NC_034413.1, on the reverse strand, counting down.
TTAACCACTCCTTTTCCTTCCCTGAAGATACTGTGTGCTGGCTGATAGCCCTACAATCAAGGCAGTCACGGTGTAAAAATAAAACAGTGCCAAGGCTCAGCTGTTTGGCGCTGGTGTGCGAAGTGCTGATGGCAAAGCCGCTGTTCTATTGTCCATAAGGGGGAGACTGTGCCTGAAAGCTGCGCTCCCCTGGTGTCTCCAGGAACACATGCCTGGAGTGGCAGCTCTGCAAAGTGAAATTCCAGCTGTTTGCAGCAGCCCAGGAGGCCAGTTGCCTAGAAGTACACCGCGGGGACAGCACGACTTTCAGGAGATGGAGGAGTGGCAGGGGTGGATCAGAGCAGTTTATGCAGAAGGGCTCCGTTACTGCTGCGTACAAGTGGAATTTCTTGTTGCAGGTGTGAGAAGGAGCTGTGCCACATGCTGAGCCCGGCCTCCACGGTGCGTGCTTGGCAGTGAGAACCTGGCTGTGCAGAAGCAGCGCACAAAACAAACCCTTCGTGCTCCTCTTCCCCAGGCTGCCTGTGGGCTCAGGGAAGCAGCTCTGCAAAGTCAGGTTGGGAAGGAATTCTTCCTAGTGAGAGAGTTCTTTGAACCGAATTAAACGGCTCATCTTCTTCTAGTTGCTGAAGAGTTGTCCTTATCCCTTCAGCGAAGGGAGGAGGGAGGCTTGAATTCTTTCTCCTCTTTAATGTCTGTTGTTTCTCACTGTGGTGGCAGCTGGTTGCTGGGTTGGCTCTCCCTGGGTGAATCCCAGCTGTGCTCGCAGGTGCCGCTCCACTAGCTCAGATCCGAGCGGGGACGTGTGAGCAGGCGGCCCATGCTGAAGTGCTTCACAGCACTTGGATACAAATGAATGCTAAATCTGTTCCCTGGTAAACGTTGGAACCGTATGAGTGCACTGAACCCCACTGAGCTGCCAAACCTTCTGTCAAGCCAGAAGTTAAGTTGTTGTAAGTCTGCGTTCCTTTTTTTTTTTTTTTCAGTAGCTTGTAGTGTGTCCTGTAGGAGTGTAAATATGACTCCAGCCAAGCATGAAACATGCAACTTGAAAGCCCTGGCGTTCAGGAGGCTGGGTAATGGAGAGTGTGATTGTGACTCACAGGAGCTGTTCTCTTGTCAGGTTGCAATGGGAAGAGGCCAGGCACGTCTCTGCCTGCCTCTTTGCTCTGCTCTGGAGGGAGAGGGCATGCAGCAGCCTGGCAGGGGCCCTCCGGGGTTTGCTTTGCTGATGTAGCTGTTGAGTTGAGTGAGACTGCGGAGCCCCCTGTGCTGAGTATGTACGGATGGGTAGGAGTAACCAGGTGAGGTGTCTGCCCCATGCACAGGCTAGGAACAGTGCGATGAATCTGCAGGTTCTTTTTTTTTTTTCCCCTCTTCTCCTCCTTCTCATCCCCTTAAAGAGGTAAGGATGTTTCCAAGCCAGTTTTCTTTCCACCAGTTCTGATTATCCATGGAATATCACTCATTCCTGAACTCAGTCACCAGCTTTTAGCTGTGATGAGGTCTTGAGAAAGTGGCTGAAAGCCTTTCTGGCAGGGGTAGAGCGAGGAGGAGCACATTAGAGTACAACAAAGGGAGCTGTGGTGAGTTTTTGTGCTGATGAACATGAGAATAAAAGCTCTGATGGCTGCTGTGGTGGTGATTTGGCCTGGCAAGTGTTCTCCAGGCACTGTCAGCACACATCTGCACCAGCACTGATGTGGGCTGCTCCCATCATGAGGCCAAACCTCGGCAGTGGGTCTCACCAGTGGGAGCCAGTCCAGTTGCAAACAGCAGCCTGGGGAGCCTTTACTGTCTGGCCATTTGTCTGCTCAGTTGCACCTGGAAAGCAGAGGAGAGGAAATATTCCGCCTGCAGCTTTTTGGGTTTTTTTTTCCAATTTTTCTTTTCACCTATCTGAAGATCCACCTGGAAGAGAGGGGGTTGTTCCAGTCAGAGACACAAAGCAGAGAAGTGCTGTGCCTGCTGCTGTGTTTGGGACACTGGCATATGTTATTGCTAGTGATGTAAATTGAGAGTGAGAACTGAAGTCATTGCGGTTGTTAAAGGGGAGTGGCTGCAATGATGGATGACCACAGGGAAGAGCTGACTACTTCAAACCAGGGTGGACATCTACCACAAAAAGCCACTAGCTTCGGCTTATCCAGCAATGAAGTTACATAAAGCAGAATGTCAGGCAGTGCTGATTTTGGACAGGATCAGGTGGTACAGTTCCTAAGCAGGATGGGGCAGCGCTCTCCAGGGTTGCTGTCCATGCTGGAACTGAGCAGTTTGCAGCCTGTTCCCAGCAGGGCAGTGACTCCTTCTGCCATTGCCACAGACGCAGTCTTGAACCTTCTGGGACAAATGGACCCACATGTAAGGTAGTGCCTCTGTTTGCATTTTCCAGTGAGCGTGTGACTCGATCAGCATAGGGCTCTCAGCCTGCAGCAGAGCAAATAGTGGAGTGCACTGAGGGAGAAGCTCTCCAAGAAGAGCTGTATGTGCACTGACTCAGGCTGGCAGGGAGTTTGTGCTGCATCCCTGAGCTGTTCCGGAGACCTGTGAAAATTTCCCTTCTTTGTTTCAGAGCCATCATCAACCACTTCAACCCGAAGATAGAGTCTTACGCTGCAGTGAATCACATATCACAGCTCTCTGAGGATCAGGTAAGCCAGGCTTGTGACCATCTCTTCATTCTGCTCTCTGAAATACAGGTATTGTGGAGTGCCCTGGGCTCACTGCGACTGATGATGTTGCAGCAGTATGAGGGCAAAGGTGGGGCTTTCTTGTTCCTGGTTCAGATCTGGGTGAGAGGAGGACAAAAAAGGCCTTAGCCAAATTTACTATTGCGTGCAGGCATCTTGGTCCTGTAAATGCAGAAGAAAGGGTAAGAATGATAAAAATAAGCCACTTTGTCAGCAAGTGTGGTTAGAGACTGAGAATCCCCGTGTGTAGAAAAGGGACGGGAAGCTTTTGCAGTGAACTTGCTTGTTGGAGAGGTGTTGGATATCTGCTGTGATACTGGGCACTTAGAACTTAGGCAACAGGTGGTGGAAATTTTCTAGGGTAATTGAATTCCATGTCCTGAACAGTTGCTTTAGATGGATTGGGGGGGGGGGGGGGGAAAAAAAGGGATTAAATTAAAAAAAAAAAAAAAAAAAGGTGGTAAGGTTAGGTTTCCCTTCCTTAATTTGACCTGCTTTCCTCTCTTCATGTCCTGCTTGTAGTGCATAAATGTGTAAATGTGGTTTCTTGAAAACAGGCTGCTGTGCAGGGTCTCACAAAGGGAAGAGATGGCCTATTTCCCAAAATAACGTATTTGGATTATATGTTAATCACTCTTGAAGAAGTGAATGACTGTAGGAGCTTGCGGTAGACAAAATGAAAAGAGCTGCCATAAAACTGGGGGGAACCAGCCAGAGACAGCTGTGTCGGGAGCTCGGCACCTCCTGGAGCAGAAGCTGTGTACGCAGTCCAGAGCAGACCTCACTTGAGTCATCCTGGATTGCTGCTTCCACTAATGTGGGGTCCTGTGCTTGTGTTTGTTAAAGGTCCTGACCACATCTTGCTCTACAACTCCTTTTTTCCTTCTCTTTCCCCACCCCCTGTCCAGAATACTTTTCATCGTTACTTGATGATATCCTCCTATGCCTCCCGCTAACCTTTCCATTTATTATCCCAATAGATCTGTAGTATATTACACCCCGAAGTCTCACAATGAATGCTGCGCTAATGCAGTGGGGAAAAAAAAAGAATGGACCCTACTGCTTTTTATTCTCTTCTTAATATAGCTGGCTAGAAGAACATTGGTTTTAATTTACTCAATTTTTCTGTATTGTTCTGCCCTTTTTAGTCACTGTACCCCCAGCTATGCTTTGTGAAGGCTTGTGTTATAAATCCTTGTTCACTGATGATCTACTGATTGCATCAACTCAGGCCTCTAAAAAAAGAAAAGCCTTTGATAGCCCAATTTAAAAGGAGGCTCAGATGGAAGGGAATTTTGCATACTGTTTAGGTTAGACTGAGAAAGGAAACGAGCTTTTCACTGTCAGCTCTGCATAGTTTTCATCCTCCAGCAGTTCAGGGAGGTCAAGTTAAATCCTTTCTTCCCTGTGTTACTCTTTAAATAAAATCTGTAGCAGCAGGCAGATAATGAAATCTGTGCTGATGCACGGAGCATTTTGAGGAAGATGATTAGGAAGTTGAAAGACATATTTCTCTTCTTCTTTTCTCTCCCTTCGTAGTTTCTCTCAACGTAGGGAGAACATCAAACAAAGCAAAACTGTAATAGGCCCCGGTGAACTGCAGAGGAATAACGGAGATGTCACTGTAGAGGGGCTGTGTGGTCTCAGTGAGGGTGTTTAGTCAGCTCTCTGCAATTTGCTGCACAAGAAGCAGGAGGGGAGGACTCACCTCTACTTCTCATGAGGCAGTGAGCTCAGGTCTGTGCTTTGGAGCGTGGTTTCCCTTCCGTCAGTCGCCATCCCATATGCTGAGAACATGGTAGGTGTTGGTAGATGGGCAGAGGTCAAGGCCGGAGCCTGGCTTGTTGTGAGACAAATGAGTTTGTTTTTTTGAGAAGTGTTAGTGGTCCAGCTTGGGGTGGGGGCATCAAGCTCGCTTCTTGGCCACTGCGGTCTCTTTTTTTTCCTTCCAGCTGTACCTCTGTATTCGCTTAATTCTCCTCCCCTCTTCTCTGCATAAATATTTCCTACACAAAATTGATCCTTCTTTCCAGTCCTGTTTTCTGAAGTATACAGCACAGAAACATTTAATAATTACATTTTAAATGTCACCATTAACTTGTGTATCCACATGCAGATACTACATTTGGGACTGCTGGTTTTCTCTGTTATTTGAGTAGTTTCAGGAGATTGACACTTCTTTCCCTGAGAACACTTGTTTTTACAATTATAAGGGCCAAACTCTTGTTTTAATGAAGTTTTCCTTCCCAGGAGCTAATCTTTGGCAGATTTTCACATGGCTGCTCCTACTCCTCTGTGGTATCTGAGCATCTTCTATTAATCAGGCAGGCATGGCTTTGGCATACCTCTGTCTGAGGGGGATTGTCCAGGTGCTCTGAGTTGCTTCCAGTGAACTGGAAGCTACACAGCTTGCAGACTTGTGCTTGAACCTGTATGAAACTCGCTGTGCTGTTCCTTGACTGTTCTGGCGCCCTGTTCATGTGCTAGATTAACTTCTTAATTTTATTTTATTTTTAATGTCCTTAAAAGTAGCTAAGTAATCAGCTGAAAGAGGTTTTGTTCTATCTCGTTTTTTTCCTAATCCTATTGAAGGTTTTATTACCTTGTTAATCACTAGTGCCCATTTATTACTGTTCTCAGTCTGTCACTTAAGTGCTTTCTCCTTTTTTATTTGTAAGCATTAATGTTAACATCATTACATGCTGAGGGGATTCATAGACCCTTGAAGAAGATTGGTATGAGGCTTTTCTAAGGATTGATTGCTATTAAGTCCCTACTGCTGTACGTTTTCAGTCTTGTAGATCTCCAGGAATCATGGTTTGAGCACACTGGTCTGTGCTCTAGACGAGTAGATTTGCAAACCCTCATGGCACTGCTTTGCTGGCTGGTTTGTGCTTTATTCAGCAGTCGCATTGGAAATACTGGTAAGAGATTCCAAGGAGTGAGCCCATGCCAGGGTTTTGGTGATGAGCCACCTCTAGCTATAAGCAGTATGTCAGTCATGCTAGTAGTGCCACTCTGCAGACTGACTGCCAAAGCAAAGTGATCATCCTCTTCCATTTGCTTGCTAATTTGTTAAACCTGACTCCAGTGTTAATTTCTCGTTTGTGCGGCATTCTCCCTCAGCACTTCTGGCTCCTGCCTGCTTCTCCTTAAAGGAGGTGAAGGATGCTAGGATGCTGCACAGCCAAAAAGCCTGGCAGTTACGGTCAATCCTATGTAGTCAGTGTAAATTATTTCCAGGTCTTCAAAGACATTTGGGTCCCTTCTCAAGTCAAAGGGCAGAGTAACCCTCTGTGCAGTGAACTCACAGGCTTATCTGTGCGCTCCAGACGGACAGGGCTGCCTTGTACTTAGTATGTGAAAGGCGGTAGAGTTTCTCCATGCTGCATCCGATTTGAAAAGCTCCTAATGTTTTCCAGCAGAAGCAGTTGCAGAAAAGCAGGTCAAGGTGGTGAGAGAACAGCAACACAAGAAAGAATTGCTCCGGAAGATCAAGTGCAGACAAACAGGCTGAGGACACAGGACACAAAGGGTCTGAATGGGGTCTCACATCAGCCTTTTCTGGACGCGTAACACAGTTATTCTAGAGAGGCTGAAGTGAAAGAGACCCAGTGCTACTTCATTTTATTTTTTGGTCAAGTCTTCTCAGAGCAGGAATATCTTGTGGTGCCTTTGCATGCCAAGCAAGGCTTGTGCCAATTTGCTGGAGAATGAGGTAGTGAAATTGCTCACAGAGGTCTCATTTTCTTTTTGGCAATTGCTCTTACTGTGATTTCCACTATAAGGGTCCCGTGTTTGAGAGGGCAGGTATTAGGACTGCTGATGTTTGCTAGTCAGAAACATGTCTGTGCTTTTTCTAAATGAAACTCCTCTCTCTTCACAGCCGCAGCAGGGGCACGAGGTACCTCAGGGTTGGAGGTGACAGCAAGTTCAGTGTGAAAGGCTGTTGTGAACACCTGTACTGTGTATATTCATGTGGTAACTGCAGATGGAAAGTGCTGGGAGCCAGAACAGATTGTGATGGAAAAACAGAACGGCTGTATTGGTTTTAAAATTGTGACAAATGAGTATAATGCTCGGGTCATTCCGTGCTGTAATACCTTTATAACTCGGGTAGCTGCAATCTGGTTTGATTAGACAATCTCAAGGAAAGAGGCGTTTTGTTTTTGAGGTCGTACTCCAGTGTTGGATGGTCTCTCTGCCCTCTCCCCTCTCCCAGCCCCCCAGTCCACATGGCCTTTAGTTCCCAGGTGGGGCTGCAAGGCACTGATCCAAAGCGCAGCTCAGGCAGCCTCTGCCACGTCAGTGCCTTGCACAGAAAGCCACAAAACAGCACAATTGGTTTTAGATGCCCCAAGGTATTCTCACTCAGAGCTATTGACGTCATGGTTTATTCAACTTGTTCTGTTTTCCATAACTAGCAGTAAAAGCACTACCCAATACAAAATGCTTTGTTCTTTCTTAGCGCTGCTGGCAGTGGGGCTAAGAGTTAAAACCTTTTGGCATGTGTGTGCTTGATGTTTTTAAAATGCTGAGTACCGTCAGTGCAAAGTACTACTACAGTAATTCCTCCTAATCTCTTACATTAATACAACGCGTTGCGAGGGGTCCAGAAATACTTCAAAATGATTTGGACATAATACTACTTCAGTTCTGAAATGCAGTGAGCTTTGGGGTAGAAAGTATGAAGCTTATGTGAAACTCCAGCTGAAGGGTCACCAAGGCAAAACCTTAATTTAAGGTCTTCACATCTTTGCCAATTAGGCAGAGGCACTAGGTTTCATGGTCTTGTTACAGACACCTTCTTATGATCAATGGCTTGGAGCAGATTTTGTTGTTCAAATAGAAAGCTCTCAGCTGTACCAGGTAAAATTTGAATCACAGCTATTTTTGAAGGGTTCTGTGTAGGATTTCTTCTGGCATTGGCAAATCACCTGCTTGCCTGGCTGATGAGGGCTCTTCGCTTCGGGTATCTCTCCCTTTGGTTTACCAGGGAAATATCCCCACAATTTGCTAATGCCTTAGGTTGTTTTATGCAGAGTGCCAGACTGAATGGCCCTGAAGAGGCTTCAAGGACTGATCAGCTTCGCTACAAGATTTGAAGCTGGAGGTGAGCCTTGGAGCAGTGACTCCGCTGTGCAGTGCCTTTTATTAACATGCAGAACACAATAAAGTGTGCATCATTGGAGTGGAGGGGACAAGTGTGGTAGGTTGTAAGAGGGACAAAAGAAGGGCTTTATTTAAAAACAAACAAAAAAAACCACCTTCTGTTGGAGAGATGTAACCATATTCCTAATTCAGGCTCAGAAATCTGAACCAAGAAATGGGAGAAGTCCTCCAATTCCCTTCTGCGGGCTCACATAGGCTGCTCCAGCATCCTGACTGCACCTGTGGCAGGGGCAGCGTGACCCTGCCTCGCCTCGGCTGCTCCCAGAGCTGTGTTTCTGCCCTCCGTGCAGTGCAAATGCTACAGCTTGTCTTGCTTCCTGTGATTTTTGAGCTGTCCTCTTGGGCAGATTAGGGACCGCATCAGAGTACAAACTGGTAACAAAATATGCCCATTGAACTTTGAAGCATGACTCTCCTTCAATTCTCATGGCTGTTTTCACATCCTTGCCTGCCTTTCGTTAGAAGCACTGGGACTGATAAGGGCCTGGAAGCTGTTGTAGCCAAGTGACCACTGTGTGCTGGAGGCTTGTTCTTCCCGAGCAGCTCTTCAAGCAGTCCTACATGTCTGCTAGGTTGCTTTTATAGATACTTACCCACAGCCCCTTTGCCTGGCTTGGTTAGCTAGAGGATGGGGCTGCAGGCTACCGTGTGAATTGCTTCCTGGATGCTCCTGTGCTGCCCAGAGCAAACCTTGAGCCCATCTCTTCCTGTGTGGAAGGGCAGCCCAGGGGGAGGCAGGCAGCTTTCACGATGTGCTGTGCTCAGTGCAAGGTGGTGTTAGGGATTGCTGTCACTGCTAAGCGCCTGTGTGGGGCAGGGAGAGCTCCACGGAGGATTGCAACAGGATGATCAAAACAGTCTGCATTTATAAAGATTAAATTACAACTTTCCACATCTGCGATTAAAGGAGGAGCTGTCAACGGCCGGCTTGCGAGAATGCGCAGTTCAATTTGCATTTTGTAAAACTTCAGATTGAGGAGAGTTTTTAATCCCTTGTGAAATCAGGAACAATAGGCACTGGCTGTTGCCAGGTGCATAATGCATAAGTTACCATGCAAACTTCTCTTTCATTGTTCCCCACAAAGCTGGATTTGTAGCGCTGTACTTTGTTACTCCAGTCCCAGGCTCCACCCTAAGCTTCCTTCCACTCAGTCACCCCTCTGCTTGAGAGCCCTAACAGAGGCAGGCTGCAGCCGGCTGTGCCAGTTACAGCCTCAGCACCCTCTGGCCTTTCCTGGAGTCAAACTGCCCTCTTCCAAAAGGGGACAGGCTTTGCAGTGACTGCCAGCCACACTCACTCTGGGGCTTCTTTAGGATAAACCCCTGCCTTCAGAGGCTGACAGCATCCCCTCTCTCTGGTAGTATCCTGCTGTAACAGATGATGTTTTTCTGCCTTCTTCCTCTGGATCGTCTAGCTGGAGCTGCAGCTGTTTCCCTAAAGTGACAAATTGGGTCATTGCTATGATTTCTAAGTGGGAAGCAAATAGAGCTTTGCAGTCTCCGTGCCTCCCAGAGCAGGAGAGTAAATGCTGCTGAGCCAAATGGTGCTGCACCTGAACAGAGATCGCTCAGCTGGAAGATTTGTTCCCTTGGCTCTCTAACACTTGGCATTTGAATGTGAAGATGGTAAGTTCAGACTCCTTGTCTGCAGTAGGATTCTGAGAGGCAAATCTTTTAATAGGGGAGAAAGAGGCGTCTCTGATGTGTGTCACTCTTCCAATCTTCATGGAAGATGTGAGGCAAGCTGTGGGATTGCTCGAGGAGCTGAGATACGTCATTCAAAGACGACAAGAGAGTAAGGATGGATGTCCGGAGATGGAGCAGGGAAAGATGGTTCTGCATCTGCCAGGGGCTATAAATCAATTCCGCTGCCTTAGTCACAGGGCGCTTGGATTCCCCCATGGCTAAGTTAAGGCACAAATAAGCTCCTGGGGAGCTAAGTATTGCTAGCAGCACATGCTGTTTCAGCAGCAGCATCTGCCTCTTAGCTGGCATGAGAGCAGGCCTGTGGGAGGATATTAATTCTTAGCCTTGTGCTTGCTTTCACCAGAGCAGTTATTCATAGGAATTCCTCTTTCACTTTTTCCAACCCATGGGTCTAAGGTCTCCATCTATTGCATGACAGCAAGAACTGCTAAAAGGAGTGTATTTTGCAGCCACTCGGACAAGAAGCTGATGAAGCAGACTGGACTATTGTCTGAAAATTACAAGGATTTCTGGAGTAAGCTGATGCAACTCAGCAGCAATCACCACTTACATTAACGTTAACTGTTGTCACAGTTGCATCAGTGTTAGCTGTAATGTAGGAAGCTTTTATCTTGTGTGAAAGCAGGGCTTAGTTAGGACGACCTCTGGCAGTAGAAGTGTGGAAATTCTCCTGTTACATCCTTAACATTTGGAGTACAGGATAGTTTCTTGCAGAATGACATCTAAGAGCGTTGTTTCCAGTAGCCCCTGCCCTTCTCTAACCTCCCACTTGGAAACTTTGCGTCTAAGCCTAGCTGCATGAAGAACCCACCAAGGAAAATCTGAGCTTAAGGCTCAGAGATGGTGGATGCTCTGTGCAGTGACATCTGATGTCAGCAAAGGACGTGATGTATTTCTGGTAATGTGATTTAGCATGTGGGAGCAGGTCAGGCTGCTGGTGTGATTTGGTTAGCTGGCTCTTTTGGGGGGGGGTTTGGGAACATCTGCATAATCTTTTGCAGACCAAAATGAGCCATTCTGCCTGTGTTGTGAGATGTCTCAGAGCCCTGTGAGTGCATTTAACAGTGAAAAGCCAGAAGTAATATCATGGTGCTGCTGTAAGAATCTGTTTCTTTGGGCAGTGCTGTCAGCTCCATGCTGGTTGTATTTGTTTCCTTAGCAGCATCTGGGACATGAAAATACTCGAGGTAACCAAACCATTGTTCTTGCTGCAATGAAGGTACCAGTCTTTCCCCCCTTTTTTTTTTTATTTCCAGGCTTTCTTTCTGGAATTTTTTTTGCGCCAGTAACTAATGCTCCTGAAAGCCAATGATTTGATGGAAGCATCTCACTACAGACTCTTAATTCTTTCCTCATTTATAAGGATGTGCTTTTCTATTTTAAGTGATGGACCTATTTAATTGCAGTACCACCTACAAGCCACTTTGTAGGCATAGAAAGAAAACAGGGCTGTCGCTGGGCTAAAACTCCCCTTTTCAGAATAAAAAGAAAGCTGCTGTGATGCCTCCTCTCAGCCTTCTTTGCAGACACCTGAGCATATGACACACTTTTTGCAGGAGAGAATATTAACATGATGTGAACTTAATTTCTTTGGCTGATGACAGCTTCACATCATCCAGTTCTTGCTGAGCTTTCCACTCTCAGTAATGCCCAGAGGAATAATATTCCAGGGCTGCTTGAGGTGTGTCTGTCATTGTTATGTTTCAGAAGTAGGACTCTGCGATGCTGGGGCTGGGCAGTTCATGTCATAGCCAACATGAAGAAGTCAGTCACTGGACTGGGGCTGCTGACCAGCCTGCCTCAATTGCTCATCAGAAACTCCGTTGTTAAGTCACACCAGCAGCCTGTGGTCTCGTCTCAGCTGCTTTGCTGGCCGGAGGCATCGCCTGGTCCTTCATCCTCGCCCAGAAGCCTTTCACCTGAGTGAAGTATAGTTTGAAGATGGAGGTAATTGTTCTATTGGGAGACTTGGATTGAAGTACTGTGCTCTTTGTACATAAACTGGTAACTCAGTGTGACCTCAGCTTACAAATGTCAGGGAGAGCTTTTTTGGAAAAGGTCAGGTCGAGGTGCTTGAAGGCAAACGACTGGTCGTTTCGATCCTGCTCTTTGTTTAAAAAGTGAACTATCAAGAATTTCACAAGTTGAATCTGTTTGGGGAGTAGGAGGATTTTATGTTGATGGCATTTCTCTTCAAAAACGGAAGGAAAACCACGCGCCTGTTCTCTCACAGACAGCCTTACATTCCAGCTCTCAGGAGGGCTGTGGCTTACAAAGCAAATCCAGACTGAGGTGTGCTCGCCTCGTTGCCAGCATTCTTACATGGCTGTGCCCAGGTGCTTGCAGCCTGCTGCAGTGTCTTCTGTTCCTCTCTTGTTATAGACAGGAACAGATGCTGCAGAAATGGTCTACAACATGTTTGACATCACGCCTATCCTGCGTTGCTTGCTCATGGAGGAGGTGATCGGTCCGTTCCGATGCCGAGTGCTGCTTCTGGCAGAGGCGTCAGTGCCTGCTGGGGCAGTGGTGAGTGGCGTTTCACCTCTCAGGCTTCTTGTACTCTGCACAGCTCCTGATGTTTGTTCTCTTCTCTCTGAGCGTGGAATTATTGTTCTGCCACACTGTTCGGCCTGGGTTTTCCTCTGCCCTCATTTCTTCTGTGAGGGGCTGCGTGTCATCATGATACTGACAGCACACACGTTTGAGAGGATGTGCCTCTTCCAGCATTTTACAGTCCTCACTTCTTCAACATGAGATGGTAGAATATAAAGTAGGTCACTTTCTTTCCTTTCTGTTTTTCTCAGTTCTGCAGCTCTTGTGATCTTTGAATTCTTTCTGAGTGTCAGACAGTTCTGGAGACTTATGTGACAGGGAGAGCTCAGTGGTCTCCTGAAGTCTCAGTAGTTGTCTTCGGATTGGGCCTTAGCAGACCACTAGGCTCTTTCTTCTTATCCTGAGCATACCCCGAATACCCTGTTAATTAGTGCCCTTGACGTGTTTTCGAGAGATGAGAAGGAGGAGCAGTGACAGCTTTCCCAACACACAGCCATCGCTGGCTGCTGTGATGCATGCTGTGGCTGCTGCCAGGCCTGCCCTCCTGTTCAGACTGAGCTGATTGTAGCTGGCAGTTGTCGTCTAGAAGCAGTAAACCAAGTGAACAGCTCCACTTATTACCATTTATAAACATGCACCAAACAGAAGCTCTAGGCACAGCCACCAGTCAGTCCTTAAAAGGCATATGGAAGGAACTGGGTGTTGCCAGAGTCAGACCGCTGCACATTTACGACAAAATCCAACACTTTTAAGGACCTGAATTTTTCAGCTGGCCAGCTTGTTTGGATTTTATTCACACAGCTCAAGAGGACAGAAGCATTGGAGTTAAATTTTAGCACCGTTTCAGTGAAACTCGCTGTTGTGAGTGGTGCTCAGAACTGTGAGACCAGGAGCCCATTCAGTGCAGAGGTGTGCACCCCTTCAGCTTCTGTCCGTTGGCTCTCGGCAGGATGATAGACCCATGTGCTTTATCTCACTTAGAGGTGCGGACTCAGCTCTCGTAGAACTTTTCTGACATGCAAGATGGAGATGCAGAGGGATCTGCTCCAGATCTTCCACGCGAGCTGCCCCCGGTGATGCTGAGCTCCTCAGTGGGCTGCTCAATAGACGTGCCTGGTTAGGCAGGAAAAATTGCACTTGTATTAGCATAAGGTGCAATTTCTTAAGAAATTTGCAAAGCAAGCATGAAATCCTCTTTAAATAGAGTCAAAACTTCATATGCGAGAATAATATCAAGAGGGCAACGCGGCAGCAATTTGGGAGGAGCAGGATTTAAGACTCCCATTAAAACAAAAATAGTTGTGCAAATAAAACTACGAGCTGATGCAGTACAAATTAGTGCTTTTAAAATCTGAAGAAAAAGCAGCTGAGTTATTAATCCCTGCTCTGAAGCCCCTAAGTCCTTTTAGCGAGTGACTTCTGCTTGTCGTCTAATCCCTTTGAAATGTGCAAAACAGTCCCAGAGTTGTTCTCTGCTGCGTAGTAAGAGGAAATTAACCAGTGAGCAAAAGAAATTGATTAATTGGCAACAATAAGCAGCTGTGTATGCACTGTATCTAATTGCTTTTTTTTTTGTGTTGTCTTCCAACTTCTTGGAAGACACAGGTTTGTGGGTTGCATATGCAAAAATGTGCTTAAAAATAATTCGCTGAGGCTTTGAACCTTCAGTTTCAAAGATCATTGTGTGCATTGCCATATATTGCTTTGGACAGTCTCTAATGGGGACACTGCTCAGCCAAGCTGAATTTTATGTAGTAGAAATTCAAGCTGAAATTGAGCACACCTCAGAATCACGGAGTAAATCAAATCTCATTTCCTTGCTCACAGAGAACATGGGCTGTGTCGGCTTTCTTCCTCCTCCTTCTCAGCAATTTTTATCCTGCCGGGTCAGAGCTACCTTTTCCTTACGAGAAATACTGAGTGAGTGGCTTCCCTGAGCCTTATTCAAAAACCCATCTGAGCTAATAGCTTTGAAAATGTTTGATGTCCAAGAGGCACTTGGGAGCACTAAATCCTCACAAAGGGATTTTTAGGCTGTAGAACAATGATGTCCTCCGAGCGCTGCAGAAATTACTGTAAAGTTGATATTTCCATTGCCGAATCTGGAGATACGTATCCAGATATATGGCAAAGGAGAAATAGAGAGAGAAGCCTTGGTGATCGACCCCTTGTCCCCAGGTGAGAGCAGTGTCACTCCTGGCTAAGCCCCCAGTAGTGCTGTACAAATGCATCCTATCTTTGTGCTTTTTGATTCAGAGGACAGGTAGCTCTGCGGTTTGCTGCTCTGTGTGCTGAACAGCTCAGCCTGAGGATTCTACAGCCAAAGGTGCTTTGTAAGAGAAGCATACGCTTTGTTCTCCTCATCCTTTGGAGAGAATGGTTTCAGTGCCAGCACAAGTCGCCTTTGCCTTGAGCATCAAAGGTGGGCATTGAGCCAACCCAATCATCTCATCTGGCCTGTTAGCAATCAGTCTCCCCTTTGTCTCATGTCCTTTCTGTCCACCCAGCAGGCAAACCTCTGCAGAGGTAGCACGGTCACTCTCATCGAGGTGAGATGCCTCATTTCAGCTGCTGCTCAGCCAAACCTTCTGAAAGCGTTTGTCCTCTGTGGTGTTTTGGGGTGCCTGCTGGGGGCGCCGGAATTGTGAGAGAGCTGGTGCTGAAGCACTAGAGGGCTTGATGGTTGTAAGAACAGATGTTGCAGGGATAAATGCGAAGTTCCCAGGCACACAAGCCCTTCTGGTCCTCCAAATATCTTTGGATTGCAAAATGCCACTTTACCACGGCAGAGGTCCTTTTGGCAGCGTAGCTGTTGGCCCTGATTACTTCTGTTAGGTATAAGGAGAAATGATTAGAAATAACAGGGAGTCAGCAACTGTCGGTGCCTTTGTGTTTGTTTCAAAGAACACACACAGGCTTCTTTCCCTGAGAAGGACAGTGACAAGCAGCACATGTTTCATTTTTTAAAAATCTGACCTGTTTTCTGTGTCTGCTCCACGCCCCTCAGCTTCACCTTGCTGGCAACTGTCCTCCACCACATCTCCATTTTGGTCAGGAGGTGTCTCAGCCCACTAAGTTCAGCATCTCACAAGGCCTGCCCTTGCAAGTGATGCTCTTAGATAGCAGCCTCTGTGTTTCCAGCTGTCTCACTAACCTTTCAAATGCTCTTTCCAAATTAACTTAGTAATCAACTTTAAGCAGCCCTGTGATTTTTTTATTATATTTTTTCTGCACGCGAATGACCTTTTTTGTGGTGGCTCTGAATGCTTCCAAACATAAACAGTCTCATTCTGTTTCAGCTCTGGTCATTGCCCAGATGGAGTTTGAAATGAATTACACATTCCAACAGCACAAAGGGGATAATTTCACAAATTAAAATGTCAACAAGCTTTTCTCTTTCAGCACGTCATACCAGAAATTATTTGGCTCTCTTATTTTTGTTGACATCAGATATGTTTTTCTTTCTTTTTTTTTCCTAGCTGCACAATACAGATTAGAGTAGGATCCAGGAGCGAGAGGTCAGATGGGACAAATCTGATCCCATCTCCTTCGTGGGAATTTCATTGCTGTCATAATTCTTAAAAACTTGCACAGTTGCAATCTCAGTTCCTAGGGCACAGCATCGTGGTCTGTTCTTCCTCGCCCCTTCTCAGCTACTCCTGGTATCATTAGTGTACCCCATAGTTCAGCACCTTTGGAGCTTGTGTCCCAAATGCACTTCCAAGTTGCGTATTAGGATGCCTTAATTTGGAAGTGAGTTCCTTTGAAGGAGGAATTGTAGGCTCCGTATTGAAGCTTAGGTAGCCTGCACTTAGATCAACTTAAACTAGTTTTGGAACTGCAGCCTTAAAGTGCACGTTTGGCAACGAAAGGATTTTCTGTTTATATGGATCATCCAGCAGTTTTACAGCTGTCTGTTCCAATTCCAGACCTGCAAAGACATCAACAGTTAAAACTTTCGTATGGATTGAGTCACACACCAACTTCGGAGCGCTGCCCACCTTTCCCTATTAGCTAGCTTCCCTAGCATCCTGCTACAACAGTTTTTGTCCCTAGAGGCAAAGCTGCTATTTGTAGCTAATCGATTCTGTTCTGCTTCTTTTGGGTCATATCTTTAGTGGGAATTTTTTCAGATTGAGTTTATAAGGCTCTTAGAGCCTTGAAGCTGTAGGAAAGTCTGCTAGTTGCTGCCATCCAGGAAAGTACTCTGGGAATCATTCCACTAAGTCTGACAACATTGGCTCAAGGCTCAAGGCTCAACGGTCATCAGGAAGGCAAACGGGATTAGGAAGTATTAGAGAAAATAACAATAAAGCAGTACTGTGTTGCTACTTCATAAGGCTTCAATAACCCATGTTTTAAATGTTGAACATTGATTCAAGTGCCCTTATTTCAGAAAAGATGGTGTAGAACTGCAGAATAGTCCAAATACTGTAGTGCTTTAACCCAGCAGCAGCTCAGGACCACACAGCTGTTTGCCCACTGCCCACCAGGTGGGATGAGGGAGAGAACTGGAAACAAAATAGAACTCATGGGTTGAGGTAAACATGTGCTCATCTGATGTCTTGGCTGTCCAGTCTTCATACTTGCATTTAAAAGCTGTGGTTTTCCCCATCTTAAAATGGACTTGTTCGTTTACCGTTTGTGGTCAGCTTCCAACCTGAGCTATTCTAAGTCTGCTTGCTTCTGTCCTTCAAGTTAAATTGAATGGCAAGGCTGGTGTTTCTTTTTTTTGCACACCTTGTCTCCTGAGCCAACCATCTTCTGGAAAATCTTAATTTCTCTGCTAGGAATGAACTTCCTTATCTTCCTCTCTTTGCCTGGTGCATACCAGGTGTGCTGTTACCGCCTCATCAAGGCAATCTGAACCCAGAGTTGTGTATTTCTGTTTCAGAATTTGCCAGGATGCTTTCTGCCTGCTGTGCCTGGAAAGTTTTTATTTCTGACCTTTTCTCAAAATCTTCAGCTGCTGTTTTTTAGGTTCGTGTAGCTGTCTTTGATTTCTGTAACAGCTGTGTGTGTCCTGGCTTCTCTGGTTGGCTGGAGCAACAGCTCACAGCCTACATCCTTAAGAACTGTTTTAAACATTTATCTTGTTTTGAGCACCAGGGCTGCTGACCTTAACCGGTCAGTTAGCTGGTATATTGGCTGCTGCTAACTGTTCTCTCTCTACGTTCAGGGTTACAAAATCTTCCTGTAAAAAAAAATAAATAAATAAATAAAAAGAGGATAGCACCAGCAAATGTACACAAATCACAGCATTCATTTGCAGGATGCTGGCTGGCCAGGTAGGCTGTACAGATAGTGTACACAGTGAGCATAAGGATGCTCTTCCTCTTGTTTTGCTGACAGTGGTTGATTTAGTGCTGTGCTAGAATGCAGCTGGTAGGTAAAAGCTTCTCCTGGAACAGCCCATCACTTTTCAGCACTTAAGTTAATTGTGAGCACAATGGGGAAATAAAAAAATTAACGGTCCGGTCCATAGCTATCTGCAGTGCATTTGGAGCCTTGACAGAATTGCAAGTGCTCTCGCATACGTAGCAGTGAGGAATGTTTTCATAAATGCCACCAGCTGGAGATAAGGGTTCACAACTTCAAAATGGGCTGTAACTCCAAAATAGCAGATCGATCTATCTCAGGGTTTTATGCTCCTGCCATCGTCCTGTCTGCTGCCTGCCTTCCTCGCAAAGCCTCTAACAGCAGGGAAGTTCATGGGCTTCCCTTCCTCCAGCTCCTGGCAGATCTCCCCATCTAGGTATGAAGGTCTACTTTGGAGTGTGTTTATTTTATTAACTGATAATTCTAAAGATAATTGGTGTCATGATCTTTTGATCTTTTCCCCCGCCTGGGCTTTGGAAACGTCAGCATTGTGTGGTACATGGATGGTTGTTCTCATGGCAGAACCCATGAAACCGTGCCCATTTTTGTCCCTTGAATGACATGGAACTGCCTCCTGGATTTCCTCTTGGTTTGTCCCACAGGAGCTTGGCACGAGGACTTCATCGTGCACTTCCAGCTCCCTCCTGGCGGAGCTGGATGACGGTTTGGCTTTGGGTATTTGTGAGGTCAGGTCCTCCATAGATTTTATCTGACAGTATTTAATAGTGGGAAAAGATTCACTGATCCAAGCAGTCTGGAAATCGTGGAAATCGCACAGCTTTCAGGAATAGCCTAGTGGAGTTGAATACCTTCAGGCTTCTGATAGGTGGTGATTCGGAAACCTTTCTAGAGCAGAGATCGTTCTTGTCCGAAAGCAGGAGGCAGTTTCTGCTAGCCACGCTGGGAGAGCAGCAGTTGTTTCTGAGTCAGCTCATCAATTATTTATCTTTCAAAGAGGCACCTGGTGGGCAGAGGAGGAAAGGATGTCACCGAACACTCCCACTCCATGGATGGAATGTCAGCTTTTTAGGCTTGTGCCTTTAAAGATTGCAGCTCTTCGTATGATTGTTGAACAAACGTCTGAGCTGCAGAAAGTCTGAGCCCAACAGGATGGCTGTGTGCTGAGATAGGAGCAAAAGAGGGGATGTGAAGTGTCCTTCCTTGATGTTCCTGGGTAAAATAAAAATAATCTCTTACCTACTATCAAAACCTTTTGCCTCTTGCAGGAAAGTGGCAAGGCCTGGATTTCAGTACTGCAAGTTCAGATGGATGAAAGCAGCTCTCAGGAAGGATTTGGGACATGGGGAGTTGTGTTTGGCTGGGCCCAGCATGGTGCAGCACACAGCAGAACTACCAGCAAAACTGCCTGGCCAGGAGCAATCACCAGCAATGAAGGACCAAAACTGACATGCAAAGACTTAACTCCCAGGCTCCTAGGCACAGTGTGTCCTTCTGGGCAGCTGGGTACACCTCTGCAGACCTCTTCCCCTCCAGTAACCTGAGCAGATCTCTTGTGTCTTAGTCCTGCACTGGTGCAGTCCTTTTTCATACCCCAGAGGAGAGATTTGCCCGTGATTGCTGTCACTTAATCATTTGGGTTAGTGGATTTTTTTTTTAACTTTTTCCAGGAATTTTTCCTGCCCTCAGGTTAGACAAGGCTGTTGCTTTCTCCTCTGAGAGCGAGGGCTGCGTGAGCTGCTGGGGGCTGTGTTCCTCCTCTCTGTGGCCCCAGGCTCTCAGCCAGCAGCAGGGGAGGGCTGGAGGTCCTTCCCTTGGATGTAGTGCAGGCAGGAGGTGCTTGATGCAGGGGATCTGGGGCACAGGAATAGGAATGGCAGCGTGTTGCGTATCTTGTACATGCATGGTTTGACAGCTTGCATCTTGTGCCCAGATCTTTCTTTCCCACTGTGTTCATCAGACACACTCTGCATCTGCGGGTGTGTGCTGTACACAGGAATCTGAATTGTGACTGTCATAGCAACATCCTCCTCCTCTTCCTCTTAGCATTCATGAACATGGAATTAAGACTCATGGCTTGATCAGCTTGGGGGTAAAGGGTGATGCTGGAGCACCTGCACTGCATTTAGCTCCAGAAGAGCTGCAAAGGTAAGGTAGTGCTGGGGCAGAGAGAGCTCTGTGCTGCTGCTTGTCCCAGGATGGGTGAATGGGAGCTGCTTCCTGCACACTTGGGTAGCACTGGCAGCCTGAGTGGGTCCTCTCTGAGCTTGGCTCCTGCAGAAGGGGAGAAGGAGCTGAGTGCAGCAGGGGTCTGGGCAGAGTCTGTTGGGAAATGTGGCAGCTGTGTGTTTGTTTTTATTTAACTTCTAATTATTTCGTTATCTGCTTTATCTTTGGCACTTCTGGGGATAAATTCTTGCAGAGACTCCAGCTTGCATCAGCAACTTTTAAGTTGCTCTGTGAGAAGTGTGATGCCATTTGGAAAAAAAAAATCATTTTCCATATTAATTAGAAGATACTATTGTAAAATTTATGTCAATTATCTAGTACTTTGTTCTGGAGAGGCAATAGCCTCTTTATAGCCCAGGTGGCAGCAGCCTTTTCATTACAATGAGGAATGTTGCTATCCAGTTGGATTCACTATAGAGAAATGCACAGGGACTGTGAGTTGTGTGTGCAGATCAGTGCGAGGGGAAGGTTTGTACTAAATATGGAGGAAGGACACCAGCTGGAGGACTCCAGTGTAAAACGCACATCAGGCTTGTACTGGAATAGGAAACCCTAATGTCTCTTTTAGCCTCCTTCCTGTGAGCTGGAGGGACAGCCTGCAGGGTGTGCTCACAGTGCTTTGAAGGTGAGACTGTGCCAATTCCCTCTGTGATGGTCAGTCCAGCACCTGTTTAGAGAGGATAGGAGGCTTGTTTGTTTGTACCCCATTCCTTGGTCCCTTTGCTGTATCCATGCAGTAGCATTGCTGAGAGACGCTCCATCCTCCAGCGTGGGACAGCTGGCACAGAACACAGCTGCTCCGTCCTGCGGGGCCTTGCCAGCCTGAGGGGAAGAGCCTCGCCAAGCCCATCTTTGTGAGCTTTCTGGTCTTGCTTAATGCAAGGTCATTCAGTTGGTTCCTTTCCAACCACGTTTGTGCCGTGGTAGCTAATGACCATCTCGCAGGTACAGAGAGGCTCTAGCAAGGCGCTGGCACCGCTGGCTGATTGCGCTCTTGTCCTCTCCAGTGCTGACTGCAAACACTGTGCAGGGACCTTGCTTTCTTCTTCCTTCTATTTTTACCCTGTTTTTCTGTCATTGTTTGTACGTGCTTCCCAGAGCCTGCACACTGCCAGGTTTACTGCTGGGTGGCGCAAATTGGCGTTCCCTAATTTTACATTGCACTAAGTCAGTACAGTTGCAGATGATGTAAGTTTCTGCGGGTTAAAAAGTTACTGATCAGTGAAGAATGCTGTGCCTCTGGCTTTGCTGCTGACTGTGTTCTCCTGGGTGGGATGGGCATGAGATACTCTTCGGTTATGTGTACTTCACTGTCTTCTCTCAGGTAACTAGCAATAGGGGGAGAGGGAATGGCCTTTAGCTGTGCCAGGGGAGGTTCGGGTTGGATGCGGGGAAAAATTTCTTCTCAGAAAGAGTGGACAGGGCTTGGCACAGGCTGCCCAGGGAGGTGGTGGGGTGTTGAGGAAAAGGGTAGACTTAAGGATGTTGTTAGTGGGCACGGTGATGATGGGTTGACAGTTGGACTAGAGGATCTTAGGGATCTTTTCCAACCTTAATGATTCTACGACTCTGTGATCTCAGTTCTGATGTTTTCTGCTCTTCCATGGGGACTTCTAGGGAAACCAGGTTGGGCAGGATCTTGAAAGAGAAATGTTTCAATCTCAAAGTTAAATTCTCCTAGGTCTTTTGTACTGACAGAAAGGCGTAGACAAAAGTCTTGTGCATTTAACGCACAAGGGCGCCCTTGCAGTAGTTCTCCTGAGCAGAAGTCAAAGCAGGTGTAAAAAGAGCAAAGGATGCCAGCTCAGGATGTTGTCACACGGAGGGTGTGAGTATTTGTCATCTGTACAGAATGCTGATGCCTTTCGAACCTTCATGTTAGATGTTCTTAATGCCTTCTGCTGCAATCTTTAACCTCTCCTCTGTCTAGCAGCTGCATCTTAAAGAGCAGATGGAATTGTCTCGAGGATGGCAGGTCCTAATCTCAGTAACAGCTCCTATCCATTACAGAGCATAAGTGAAATGATCTGTGAGTGGGTTTATCTCAGATCCCACGTAGCATTTTTTCTCAGCAGCAGCAAGAAAGGGAAATTATCAGGCAGTGAGGAGAAGCTGTTTATTTTTAACTTATCCTTTCTTTTTAAGTTCTATTTCATAGTTTAAAAAAGATAAAACATGGAAACCAATGACTGTACGCAGCTAAAGGGATAAGCTGATCTCAAGTTCACTGCAGAGATCATGATAAGGAGTGAGTAACACAGCAGGGGCTTGGGGCCTCTTACTGCTTCCCTGTCCCACTGGAGCAGCACAAGGAGCTGTGAGCTGCCTTTCAGAAGTGTCATGGGGGGCTGATTTACAGGGTGCTGCTTACAAGGCTCACTGCTGCCTCCAGTGAACTACTCCTCACCTCTCAGACAGGGCTTCTCCCCTGTGTCTTACTAATCTTGGTCAGTTTGGCTTCCTCCAAGTGACAGGAGGACAGCCCTCTGATTCATGCCAGCTGCCGGATGCTTTGTTGCTCAGAAGGTGTGTTACACTTTTGATCTCTATCGCTAGTGGATAGTCGTACCCTGAAGTAGATCATTCCTGTTGCTAGCTTTCTGTCTTCCATCCTTGCTCTTGATTCTGTGATTTTTCTCCCAGCTTCTGCACACAGCAGTAAGAGGGCCAGACTGAATTTGGAGATGGCTGTTACTGCAAGGAGTCCTTCCTTTGCCAGTGGAGCTGACAAACGGAATTAGGAAATGAGTCCTCCTGGAGAGGTGGCTGCGTGCTCTTGCAGCAGCAGGACACTGACAGGCTGTTCTGAAATAACCTTGCAGAACACTGATTCCTTCCTCTAACTTGTCTCTGCAGTGCTGGAGGGCAGCTGAGCTGCAAAAAGAGCGCCATGGGACCGTCTCAGGCAGCCACTTCTGAGCCCCTTTTTAATGGCCAGTCCTTGTTTGGGTGATGTCCTTTGAGTTCTGCCTTAGTGGGACCCTGCTCCTAGCCCGTGTCGCACGGGGTACTCTCCTTTTGCACCTTGCACCTAATGTCATGCTCCTGGCTGTGTGTAAGCTACTGCAATGCAAACTTCAGATGTTGATATTCTGTGCTTCTGTTTTGCTCTGAGATCAAATGGTAACAGCCTAGGAAAGAAATTCCTGTGTTTAAGAGAACTGTTTCAAGCATGCATTTTACCCAGGAGTACTGAGCTATATGGTTCCTGGTAGGAAGATTATTGTCACTTACCATCTCACAAATGCTTTGAGGAATGAATTTGTCCATGCAGCGCTTTGAAGCTAAAAAGTATTGTGGGAGTCCCTCCTGTTGCCCCCTGGTTAGGAGAGTGAATAGTTCATTAGGGCAGAGGCGTGTAACTATGAATTTGCAGTGCTGGGAGCAGAGTAAGGCAGCAACGTAAGCAGAGTGATTTGGCTGCAGCGAGGGCAGGCAGCAAAAAGGTATTTCCTGGGCAGGAAAACCTGGATGTGCAGCTCGACTTGTTCCTAATACCAGCATTCATTACAGACTTGGTCTTACCTTAGTGTCTGTCAAGGTTGTTCCCATCGGCGGAGGAGTGCAGTGCTCAGTATGGAGGCTGACCTGAGCCACTGTAGAAGCCAACATTTAAGCAGATTGTGAATGGTAATTAGCAAGCAAGTGGTGTGCTGGCAAAACTAGCACTGTGAGGAGCTAGGGGTCAGGCAAGCCTGTGTTTGCATAGTGCCTCTGTGTTACATTTGGGTGCGCATGTGGTAATTAGCTGCTTAACTTAATGAGATCGTATTACGTCTCCTGTGATGTAATTGTATTTGGGAAACTGCTGCTGGCATAGAGGCTCGTCCACTGTTCTTGTGAAAGCAGAAATTCTGTAAATTTGAGGACTGTTCCTTACTGGCATTAGGAATATTTTCATTCCCACCTCCATTTTATTAGTCATGTACCAAATATTGACTGTTAAAGCCATTTATGTTGCAAAAACAGGTGCCAGAGATGTGATCTAACATAACGTTGTTCCTCCTATGCTAAGGCATTTGCAGCTGCTGACTCTTTTGCTGTATTTGACTGTCTGTGGCAGGTTTTGGAAGTGGTACGCTCCAACTATGACACGCTGACCCTGAAGCTGCAGGATGGACTGGATCAGTATGAGCGCTACTCTGAGCAGCATAAGGAGGCTGCCTTCTTCAAAGAGCTGGTAAGCTGCAGAATCGATGGCTCTGTTCTGAAGCTTTTGCTTATGATCTGAGCAGGGACATTTGGGGTATAGCTGAGCAGCCCAATTACTTCATTGGGGGCTGCACCCAAAGGGCCAGGAGGCTAGAGAGGAACTGCCAGGCTGTTCAGGCCAGCAGATAGTCTCTGTTCCTTCTTTGTGTGGGGATCTAATGTGCTTCTTGGTGTTGAGTGTGCACGTTGGAGGAGCTGACTGCTCCCACCTTGGTTTTATCGCTTAGAGCACGTGAGTCTTTTTGCTGTTGTGAGAGAGGCCACACACTGTGGGACTGAATAGCTTGTGATGCTGGTCAGACTCCTGCCTGCACGTGCTTTCCTCCATCTCTTACAAAATCAGGTTCCCAGGGAAAGAAAGCAACGGCATTCTCTAGAAACGTCTCCTCCTGCCAGAGAACAGGCCTAATGGTAGGAAGCACCACGAAAAACAATTGACTGAAGACAAAACAGCATCCGTATGATCTAGGCTGGTAGCTGTGTTCTTCAGCAGGCCAGTTTGCTCACGCTGCCGCAGGGAGCTGCATTACGGTTGTTGGGTCAGGGCGTTTTCCCGTCCAACGGACCCAATGTTTTTGTAGCGGCTGGTATCCCCAAGGACAGCCTGGCTTTCCCTCGCTTTCAAATCGTTAGGACTTGAGCGAGAGGAGCGGTCTTTGACTGGCAGGCAGCTCATTCCACCAGTTTGAGGAGTGATTGTCTCTTCCAGCCCTGTCCGCGCTGATTGATGAGTAACTGACGCCAGCCCACTCCATCACGAGCCCGCGTGAGCCTGGGAATGTTACGCCTCCTTCTGTCTACTCTGCTCCAGAGCAGGCACGCCTGAATCGCTTTTGATCCCTTATGCAGCACACTGTTTAACCTTTTCATGTTTTTTAGGTCGTTTCAGTGCTAACCACGGAGTTAGGATATAGGCAAAAACCATTTCTGACCCCTTTCATGTTTTTCTTTGCTGCTATGTGCCTGTTCTTTTCTCCTGCCCTGCTGTTTGATGCCGTATCCAGAACGCATGCAAAGAAATGTGACCAAAGCCTCCCTGTGACACAGGCTCCCTCCGTTACTGTGCCCTGGCAATAAAACACATCCATGTTTCTGCTGTCATCTGCTCTGTCCCAGGGGCTCCTGCCCTCCTCAGCCAGCTTCTCCTTCCCCAGCCTCTTGGCCACGTGCTTCCTGCGTGCCCCACTTTCCATGTGGCCTGGCAGGAGCTCAGGCTGATCATGCCGATTGATTAAAATGACATTCTCAGCTCTGAGATCGTTGCAGCTACAAAACAGCATGGCTGATGTCTTTTTTTCCTTGTAGCCCCCTTTTTTTGTGTGTGTGTATGTGATTCCTCCGAACTGTGTATCCTTTAAGAATCTGCTTAGAATTATCCAGTCCCCCCTTCTGAAAATTAGCAGTCCAGCTACCCCTGGGACCTTCTCCTCAAGAGCATGTGATGCCTGAATAATTACTGTCTAAACGTGCTGATTGACCCAGTTGTGAAACGGTTTAATCCACACTTCTCTCGATGCCCTGAGAATTGGGACCCTATTAAAGGTTTTTTACTCACAGCTACAGAAAATCCCCTGCTTTCCATTAAGCAGTTCCCTCAGCACAGCGGGAAATCAACGTGATAGGTTATGATTTGTCTTCAGCAAACCCAGCTCTCCTCCTGTCCTCCACGCTGCTTTTCCTCTAGGTGCACAGAAATGGATGGCTTTATTAATTGTTCTTACAGCTCATCGAAAAGGTCTTCCCCAAATCCTCTTCAGACTGGAGAGCTGGCTTCCTTTTACTTCAGCTTCTGGTTGTTGCCGGTGTGGTGCTGGATAACATCCCCACACCCAGCACGCTGTGCTTAGCTGCTGAGATTGCAGGACTTCACAGAGGGGGAAAAGTGAAGTGAATTTGTTTCATGGGCCCTCCTACCAAAGGAGGGCTGCTGGTGAGCTACTGGTTTCCTGTATAGTTTCCAAGCTCACGCTGGTGTCATCCTGTCTTCCTAAGCAGGATTTGTTTGCAATTAACTCTTTCCAGATTCTGCCTGGTTTTCTTATCCCAGTCTCTAACTATGGGATTGCATTGAAGCAAGCCCTGCTCGGTGGGGAATGACATGCAAGAGCCATTTTCTACTACAGCCTTCTTTTCATCCCTCTTTGCTCCCATTAAGTGGGTGAGCAGAAACTTCCCCAGGCCATTCTCTTGGCTCCTTTATGCTTAGAAATCTTGTTCTCAGCCCTTTGACGTGCTTTGCTAATGCACTGCTTCACTGCTCTGGCTTTGCCTCAGTGCTGCTCTTTCTCGCTAATCCCAAAGAAAAATCTTCTTTCTTCTCCCAGTCCCTTTTCAAGGAAGTTTTCAAAGGCTTGTGACACTGCAGCCACATCGAGGTGGAAGGTGATGTGCAGAGTGTTTGTATCAGCCGGGTTGTCTGGCCTGTTGTGCCGCCTTTGAGGACCCAGAGGAAGGAAGTTAGGAGGTTTTCTAACTTTTTTTTTTCCTTTGAAACTCCAGGGATGACGTTTGAGGTCTGTGCTGCTTTGATAGAATGAATGGTATGGATGTGGGCTTGTGGACCCTCACGTTGCAGCTGCAGAAACACGTGGAAAGAGATTCAGTGTCTTTCCAAAAGCTCACTGTCTGCAGTTGGATACGTTTCAACGGAATCTCAGAATAGTCTGATTAGGGATTGATTTCTGAAGGGGAAATTACTAATTTGACTTTTAATTAGATATAGCAGTCAGTGTAAACCTTCCTCCCATTGTACAAATCTCTTAAGAGTTGCTTGTTGATTGGAAACAGGTTTAATTGATGGAACTTCCTACAAGATAGGAGTATCTGTACAGCGTTGCACAAATCCAGCTATAATGACCCAAACTAGAACTGAATTATGTTTTCCTCTCATGGTTAACGCCTCCCATTCATTTGTCCTTTCCTCTGCTCTTTGTTCTCCAAATGTTGCATTTCGTGCCTTTCCCATTTCTCCAAAGTCTGCGGGTTAAATGAGATCCAAGCCACCAATAGAGAGAAAACAATTTTAAAAGCTCTTCAGCGTGCTCTATACAGAAGCAGGAGAGGACACACGCGCTGCTTTTATTTCCTTGCAGAACGAATGTTACAGCTCTGAGCTTACTTTCTGAGGCTTGTACCAGCCCCGCTGAAGAGATCTGGTGGCTCCCACGCCAGCAGCCTGCCTGCTGCACCACGAGTGCTCCTGGGAGTGCCCTTGTGGCTGGAGCAGCTCGGCCAGCCTGCAGGAAGCGCCTGGAGATGCTCCTTGCTACAGGCAGGCACCTGGCTGCTCTTCCAACCCCGAAAGAGGAATGAGCTCCAGCTCCCTGTGCTGAGCCTTGGTGCTGGAGATGATTCGATTTAGCTTTAATTTGAGCTATTCTTACCTTTTGAGCCGGTCGGCTCGGAGCTGCTCGCTGTCTTGGAGCAGAAGAAATGCTGGGCAGGGATCTGCAGAAATGTCGGGGTCATCCTGTGTGTCGTTATCCCACCCGCTGCTCTCCCAGATTAGTGCTAAAGCAGATCCAGACCACTCTTGGCCAAAGTTGGAGTAAGCTCCTCTTGAAACCTGCAGCTGTCATTAAGTGAAAACCTCAACTGTCCATCCCCTTGCTGCACAACCCGTAGGGTTAGAAGTATTTCTTCTTTTCCAGTGTAAATCTTTTGTCTTGAATTAAGCTGAATATTTCTTGCCCCATCCCTGGGGAGCCAGGGAGATATTACTCACTGTTCTCTTCCTGACCTCATTTTACATATTGGAGAGTGTTTGCTCTGTTCCTCCTAAACCTTCTGTTTGCAAGCTAAATAGGCTTAATTTCTTTTACTCTGCCCCATAGCTACAATTTCTGCTAAGCCTTGTGCTCTCATCGTTTGTCACTCCAGCTTCTCTTTCCAGGCTTGTGAAGAAGGCTGCCTCATCCTTCTTACAGACCTGTATGTGTATATGAATTTGGTGTCTCCTACAGCTGATGCCTGGCCCTGGGCAATTCCTGAAGCCAGGAGCTCGTTTCTGCTAGTTCCTTCTGTTGCTGGGACCCACAGAAATGCTTCTGGCCAGAATAGGGATGCTGACTTACTCTACTTGCAGCACTTTTCTGCCCTTCCTCTTCCCCCACCCCTTCCCCCCAGGGCTGCAGGAGTGGCCCTCACCGCTATAAATTTCTCTTCCAGCCCCTGGCATTGGATCCCTTATTCTGCTTCTATTTATTTCATCCCCTGGTGCTTTTAAAAAGCACAAAGCACTAACCAGGTCAGCAACAACCTTATAATCACAGGCTCCAAGTCTCTGGGAACTGTAATCCCATTGTTTGGATGAGCTCGTGTCAGTTTTGCTTTCTGTCACTGCTGCACAGGCGCTGACACAGATGATGTTTGACTCTGTTTTCTCATTGCCGAGTGCAGCTGAGACAGAGCCCAGTCTGGGGCAGGGACGGAAGCTGCTGTGCCGCGGGGCTGCCCACCTCTTCCTGCAGGCTGCGGGGGTGGCCGCAAGTCGGGCATCGTTAAGGGGTGAAGATGCATCCTCAGAGACAGCTGGCCATTCAGCATCAAGCTCAGGGCACTCGGCACAGAATTTGCAGAGAACTGGCTGCAGCAAGTCCTCTAGAGCTATCGCAGTTTCATGCTGAGCAGTGTCAAAGTTGCTGTGCTCGCTGGGAGCCAAAAAGCGTCCCTTGGCTGAAACGCCTTGCTTTGTCTCCATCAGGTTCGGTCCATCAGCATCAACGTGAGGAAGAACCTTGCTTTCAACACGCTGAGCCAGGAGCTGCTGCTGAAGGAATTCTCCACCATCTCTTGAAGCAGAGGCACCGTCGCTGCACGGGGCTGACAAGAGACGGGCCCGGCTGGGCAGGGACACCCATCTGCAGCCGGTCGCCCCTCGCCTCCCGCCTGCAGAATGGACTGCGCTTCTTCCAGGGGAGAGCCTTGCTGCTGTGTGTTTGATCCCAAAGGCATGTGTTTCAACAGGACTGTGGCTGAGGAGAGGTGGTCAGCCTATGGAGGAGGAGGAAGCAATTCTGTACGGTGCCAGGGGGGTGGGCGGCCGTTTCTGTGAAGCGGCGACGGGAGATTCCCTCGGCAGCCTCAGGGAGGATGGACTGGAAACCTTCGTAGCAGAGGTGGGGAGAGCTCACAACCAAAACAATAAAAACTCTGGCTTTGTGAGGCAGTGCTGGGTGGAGGTCGCTCGTCTGTTCTACGGAAAGTTCTCTGAGCCCTGAAAGCTCTCTGGATCAGCCCTCCCTCCTGCACCATAGATCAAATCCACTGCCATCCTGTTGGGAAATCTGGGGGGATGTGAAACGGACTCCCAAGAGAGTAGGCCCATATCACTGCTGGTTTCAGATGTCAGGAAGCGTTGCTTGAACCAGGCCATCAAATTACTGAAGAAGGGGAAATTTTGCCTCCACGGTCCGGTTGAGCCGGTGTGCGGGATATTGGCCACCAAAGTGAGCGCTGTGTAACTGGAGACCAGCTCTGGTTGGGGTCACCGTTGCTTCCAGCAGCCCAGCACATCTCTGCTGTTCGTAAGGTTGAGGGAAATTTTTAGATATTCCACTTCCATGGGGCAGAGGTCAGGCTAACTCCCTCCCCGCTCCCCTTGCTGCCCAGCACAGACTGCATTGTGGCAATCCTCTTCCTCCCAGGAACGTCTGCCTTGCACGTGTTTGCAAGTGTGTGGCAAGCTTCCTGAGCTCACAAGTCCCTAGTTTTTCCTTGTGTGTAGCTTGCAGCTACTGCACTTAAAATACAGCTGCAGAAGCAGTTAATTCACTTTCTAGCTTGTCCTTCTGTTTTCCCTAAGCAGCCTGCAGCAAACTTCCAAGAGAAGAGCTCCAGGATGGTGCTGAAAGGCACGGGGAGACCTTCCTGCTCAGCGTGCCGGAGGTGCGCAGGTAGGGCAGAACCTGTGCTGAGCGCCGTGTCAGGCTGCCAACTCAGGGATATGCAGCTTAAACACCTTCTCCCCGTTAGTGCATTTTCGGCTCCCGGCAGTGGTGTTAGGACCTGACTTGGT
This sequence comes from Numida meleagris, assembly GCF_002078875.1. Classification (NCBI taxonomy): domain Eukaryota; kingdom Metazoa; phylum Chordata; class Aves; order Galliformes; family Numididae; genus Numida; species Numida meleagris. Next base: position 13,055,909 of record NC_034413.1, on the reverse strand, counting down.
AGGTTGAACTAAAGAAGTTATTTGCATCCCAGATCCACTTTTTTCCTAGAAAATAAGAAGGAAAAAAAAAAAGTGCCTAGCCCTGCTCTTAGCCTCACAGGTTGGAGTGCCGTGAGTGATGTCATGCTCATTCTCTGCCGGTTTTAGGCAGTGTTTATTTGTGTTAACGTGTACTAATTACTTTCATGTTTCATCTTTACCTGCCGTGAGCGTGGGGACCCAAAAGCTGCATCCACAGCCACCCGCTGGCTGCAGAATCCGCTCGGCGCCGTGTTTTCCTTGGGCCCGCAGAGGACGCTTGCCGCAGCATGGAGCTGTCTGGCTTCTGTCAGCCGAGCCAGATCCCTACCTGCCACTGTGCTGTGCAAGTGTGCGTGTCAGCGGGATGGTGCTGGGCGAGCGGGCAGGCTGCGTGAAGCCACTCAGCTCGAGAGCAGGCCGGGGCACGTGGAAGGCGGTCGTTCCTCTGCAGGCTGGGGGGTGGGAACGCTCTCGCCTCCCCCGTGCCGTCCCCTGGCTGCGATGAGCCCGGGCTGTGAGCGGGAGCAGCTCCTGAGGATGTCCCAGCACAGGCTGAGCTGGGGAAGACCGCCACGCGCGTCCTCTTGTCTCACTGTCACAGAACCAAGCACTGTAAATGGGTGTACATACGTACCTAGAGCTCAATAAATAGCGGAGCCCTGCCTGTGTGCTGTGTGCGGTGTTTGTCACCACGGAGGGGAGGGCTGGGGCTGGCCCTGTTCCCAGCGGGTGGCACGTTGGCACCCAGAGGGGTCGTGCTGGTGCCCCTAGAGCTGAGCTCCGACGTCTACCTCGCCGTGACTCGTGACCCCAGACCTTCCTGTACCCTATCTGCACCGCTAAGTGTATTTTATTATTCCTAATTCATAAGCTAGTCTATTATTGGAAGAGCTGTTTCTGAGGCTTGGGGAGTGTGGGGAGAAATCAGATTCCTGCCTTTAAATTAGGCTGCCGCTGCAGGGAAACAAATAATTTACAAAATAATGACCAAATTCTGTAGGAGAAAAATTGAGTTTGAGCTCAACTTTGGAGGGAGTTATTAAAAATTGATTTGTAACTGCTACTGTGATTTTCGGTATCAACTCTCCCTTCATGGCTCGTACAGGTCCCATTTTCCAAGCCAAGGTGAGAGAGGGGGACAGCCCTTGAGGGGGGGGGGACCCTCCCCATCCTGCTTGGTGGGCTGCCGTTCAGTAAGCTGAAAGGAAAGTGGTAACGTTAGGGAGCTTCAGCCATCCAGACGGGGCAGGGTTCAGTCAGCCTTTCCCCTGATTGCACCGTGAGTCAGAATCATAGGCCGGGCTTACCTCGCCCGCCGCCCTACAGCTGCCCGCCCGTGCTGCAGGACCTTGCCCAGCTCTGCGGCTGATGGAGCGCTCCCTGTGCTGTCCCTCCAGGGCTGATTGAATCACGGGGCTGGAAATTGAATCCAATTGAATAGATTAAATGAGCTGGGTTTGCCCCGCCGGCCTGCAGCTGGAGCCGGGAGCTCCCGGCGTCCCACGGAGGGACGGGGCGGCTGCGGGCTGTGTTCTGCTGCTCTGCCCAGCGCTGCTGTGGCAGGGGAGCATTCAGCCCTCACTGTGACACACAGCCCCACTGTGTCCCAGAGCCAGCAGCGCAGGGCAGCCCTCACCAAACTAGGATTAATGGCACGTGCTGAGAGCACGTCCTGGGGATGGCTATTGATGGCCGTGGCTTTAAAATGCTGTTAACAGTGGATAAAGCCTCGTGATTTAGGGCGCTCGGCAATTACATCTCCGTTTGAAATTTCCTGAAGATAGGATCAGACTCTGCGCCCTGCTCTCTGCTTTTCCAATAGAATTAATGAGGATGGAGATATGCAATTAGACAAGGCGAAGGCTGGGAGGGCGGATCGATGCCTCGTGGTTACCTAATGAAGCGTTGAACTACGCTTTCCTCCCTCCCCGCGCCCCATAGCGGTGTGATGGGCTGATCCCAGTGGGCTGCTGGGGTGAGAGCTCCATTGGCTTGCGCCTGGATTTGCTGTCCTGCTGTGCCGGGCTCTTCGTGCTGTGCACATGGGAGCGGCTCAGGATCAGGGCTTGGTGTTGAGCCTGGGATTTTTAGCAGGGCTCTGCAGGGATGGATGCTGCCAGCAGCTGCTGAGCGTCCCCAAGGTGCGCTGCTCCCAGCCCTGTGCTCGTCCCCTTTCCCCACTCCAGGAAAAGCTGTGCAGGCCACACGCTGCCCTGTCACAGCCATCCCCATGGAGCAGTGTGAACGCAGTGCTGCTGTCCCGTATCTGAACACTGCTGACAGGTGACTGATGGGCCACCTAGGGAGCACACCTCATGCCTGGCCCGATGCCATCAGCTGATGTCCACCACTGTGAGGGCATACAGGTGGGGCTGGGGTGGACCGTCCTGCTGGGGGGCACAGCACCCCTAGTGCCCCACAGCGCTGAGCAGGGACGGATGGGATGGGCAGGGTGCAGCTGGCTCCTGGGGCTGGTCCTGGGAGACGTGCCCAGCGAGCAGGCTGTCCCCGTTTCTACGCCACAGGGGCAGTGAGCCATTCGTGGGGCTGCCCCATGGCGCCCCGTGCCCCCCAACAAGCCCCCCCCGCCTTTCTCAGCCTGGTGCAACATCTCTCGCTGTGCTGCAGGAGCACTGAGCGGGGATAAAAATAGGCACGTTCACTTCCCAATGGATCAGGGATGTCAGAAGGTGACCGCTTCCCCACGCGGTGCCACTGGGCCGGCCGTGCCCGCAGCGCTGACCCCGGGGTGCACTGGGCACCGCTCCCTTTGCAGGATGCAGCCGGTCCCCAGGGACCACAGGGTGCACAGGGTGGGGTCGCGATGCAGTGGCCGAGCGCAGCAGCACAGGACCCGCAGGTGGGGCGGGTGGAGGCATCCCAGGGGTTCCTCTCCGGCTCTGTGGCCGCAGGGAGGGAGCGTGTTTCCCCAGCAGCTCTCCGAGCATTTCTCCGCCGCGTTTTCTTCGCTAAATGGCTCTTATTTTTAGGTGCAGGCAGTTGCTAAGCATCGCTGCCTCGCTAAGGCGGCTGCTTTCGTGGCTTGACACCAAAGCACGCTGACAACACGCTGCCGCGTGAGCGCAGCCCTCCCTCTGCGCTGCTCCGTGCTCCCTCTCTGCCCCGCGGTCTCCACGGGCTGCGATGGGTGCAGGGGTTGGGGTGGGACGCTCTGCCCTCCATCTCCCTGCAGGGAGCGGGGGACGAGGGGTGGCACACGCTGGCCAATGCACCCAGGCCCCGCGTGTGGCACAGGGCACTGCTGTGCCGTGGGGACTTCACAGCGCGCTCAGTGTCCCCCAAATGGTTTTGGGTATGGATGGCAGCGGATAGCCGGGGGCAGCAACGGGACCGAGCGTGGCCGTGGGGCCGCGGGACGCTCTCCCTGCGCCGCCGGGGGCCGCCTGTCCCCGTGCTGCCGCTTTGCTCCGTCTGTGGGGCTGCGGTGGGGGGAAATCGTGCCGGGGATGGGGGCGGCGGGGGTCTCGGTGGGCTCGGGCCGCCCTCACTGTGCCTTTGCGGTGCGTCGGCCGTGCACATCCCCACTGCCCAGTTGCGGTCCGGCTTCTCCACCTTACGGTGCGTCCCCCGGGACTCCACCTTCCCCACTGGGGGTCCCGAGGAGGGGGCTGCGGGTGCCCGCAGGGGTGTGCAAGGCTTTGCGCCGCCCCTGCTGCCCCATCCCCATCCCCGCGCAATCCCCGACACCAGGGTATCCCGAAGACCCTCGGCGCGGCGGCTCCTCCCGCAGCCCCCTCCTCCCCGTGCCTCAGTTTCCCCGCGGCGGCGGGGCCGGGCCGGCGGCTCCGGGGAGAGGAGGCGGGGAAGGACGGGAGGGAGGGGGCGGCCGTGCCCAGCCCCGGCGGCGGCGGCGGCGGCGACAGCAGCGGCGGCGCGCTCCTGCGAGCCGAGCCGAGCCGAGCCGAGCTCCGGCACCGCTGCCCCCTTCCCGCAGCCGCGCGGGGCGGGGGGAGGCGGCGGCCGCGAGCCCCCCCTGCCCGGCGGCGGAGCCCGTGCGCCCCGTCGCGGTTCTCCCCCCGCCGCGGAGAAGATGCGGAGCAAAGGCAGGAAGGAGAGCCTGTCCGACTCCCGCGACCTGGACGGCTCCTACGACCAGCTGACGGGTGAGTGCCGCCCCCGCGGAAGGTGCAGCAGCCGCTCGGGATCACCGCCCCCCGGCCCCGGCCCCTGCCCCGGCCCCTGCCCCGGCCCGCTTCCAGCCCCAGCCGAGCCCCGGCCCCCGCCGCCCCGCTTCGCCCGCGGAGCGCTGGAGCAGAGCGGCAGCCCCGGCCCCTAGCGGCGCTTCTCCCGGGGAGGTCGGCAGCCCCGTGGGGAAACAACCCTCACCCTCCCCGCGGGTGCTGGGGGGCCTGGGTCCCTGCCGGCCGCCCCTAAGCCCGCCTCCCGCATCGCCGCTCGGGACGGCGGGGTTTCGCGGCAGCACACCGGCAGCGGGGTCCCCCGGGATCTGGGCCCCCCAGCGGCACCCGAAGCTCCGTATCTCCTCTCCCGGGTTCTCCTTGGGGCGCAGCAGCCCTGCTCCAGCGTTGGGACGGCTGTACGGCAGAGAAGCCACATACGCCCCATCCGCAACCCTGTACCATCCCGCTCCATCCTCACCCCCAGCCAGAAATCTCCCACCTTTCCAATCCCACTCTGTTTTCCCCGCATCGCACCTCGTGCCCCGCTCCTTCCCCATGTGCTCTCCGTAGATCCGGCCTAACCCCGTCCCCTTGCAGGGTGTCAACAGCTGGGCAGTGGGGCTCCCACCTCCCGGGACCGCATTGGAGCTGAGCTGCTTGTATTCCATGCAGTGGGGCACCAGGCAGTCCCCGGCCCTGTGATGCTCCTCCAGGCATGTTCCAGAGGGGATTTCAGGAGCTCCGAGGGGCGTCCAGACAGGACAGGACCCCCACCCCATGAGCGGCCCCACGCAGGGACGCGCTGCTGGCTGCCTGCACCGCCATGCTGCGGGGAGATATTTTTGAGCTGTGTAGGAACTTGGAACCCACACATAACTTTTGGTTTCTCCGGTAACTTTAACACGTCCATATGGATTTAAACCGAAGCGAAGTTAAAAATAAACCCCAGGCTCTCCCAGGCTGAGACCTTTCAGGGCCGGGCTTTGCCTCCGAGCACAGCGGGCAGCACAGACCCAGGGACGGGGTCACTGGGAGCCCCTGCAGCAGCCGGCCCATGTCCCAGCACGGCCACTGCCTGCCGGTTCCCCCAGGAACGTGGGGCTGCAGCAAAGTCCTGCTGGCAGCGTGGCCTTTGTGTCCCCCGACCCATCGAGGGGACCCACATTCGGTAGCTCAGTTTGGGGATAAGCACCCTGCTGCAGCGCGGCCTGGGAATATCCACAGTGTGAGATGTGACCTGAGGTTGTCTGATGTCAGGCGATGCGATGTCTCCAGTGATAGTCCCTCGGTTGTTCTCCATCACCCCTCAACAGGGGGGAGGGAGGCGAGGACCTGATCCGCAAGCACAGGAGTGCTGAGAGAGGAGGGGGCCGCACGTGGCCATGGGTGTGACACGGGCAGCACTGGGCTAAGGGGAGAATGCCACCAGGAAATTAAAAGGGTCCATTTCGGGGATAGGGAGATGACGCTAGCGAGAAATAAAAGCCGTCCATAAATTACACGATGCCTCCAGCCCGCTAATGACACGGGTGATTAGTGAGGGTGCAGCCCATGTCCAGAAACATGGCCCTCAGCGTGGGAGAAGCAGGACCCGAGTGCCGCTCTGCCCTCAGGAATGGAGGTACGGGGCCCTGCAGCACGGGGTGTCCTGGGGGAGCAGGGACAGTGGTCTCACGTCACCAATGGGACCAGCGGGCACCGGCATGGGACCGACATAGGGCTGCCTGCAGCAGGTCAGACCGCCCGGCTGCTGTTTGTAGGGGTGAGGGGTTTGCCTTTAGGGGCGAGGATTTGCTTTTAGGGCAGTCGCTTTCCCCCTGCTTTCTCCCTCCCGTTGCATTGCAGGGCCCCGAGTGAATTCTTTGCTCCACCCCAAAGGCAGCCGCAGTGTTAGCAGGGGGTGAACGACTGCTATAGAGACCATCAGCACAGCTTTGGGGTCCTTCTGCTTCTCCCACAACTCTTCTTGCAGCCCCCCACGAGATGAGATCCCCAACAGCAGTGTGCAGGGCCATGCAGCCGTAGGACAGAGCAGGGTGCTGCGTGCTGTGCTCCGGGGTGCATCACAGGGATGGGGACAGTGACAGCACAGCTGTGTACAGCTCCCTGCCTGCCACGTGCCAGCACACAGACACCCTGGGGCGCACAGCCCCCTCCCCAGCACCCTGCCTGAGGAGCTCCCAGCCTGCTGCCCGCCCTCCGCTCCCCCCACTGCCTCTGCCACTCTGCAAGCCCACCCCGCTCCGCTTGCCCTGCCCGGCGGTGAGGCGGGGCTGGAAGCTGGGCTGTCCCAACCCCCCCCGTGGGAAATCCCTGCTTGGGGTGGGGTGCGGTGTGGAGAAGGCCCCCAGTGGGGAGTGGGGTCCCGGGGGGTCCCTCTGCGCCGACGCGCCCACCCTCGGCGGATGCTGCACCTTCGCGGGGCGATGGATGGGAGCGTTGCCTGACTGCCTCGTCTGTCTGCTGCCTCCCTCCCTCTGTCTGCTCCTCGCCTCAGCCCTTTGCTGTCCTGGCTTGTTTGCTGCTCTGTAGGGCCAAGCGATGGGGCTGCGATGCCGCGGTCGGGGAAGGGGGTGCCGCGGGCTGGGATTTGCAGGTCGGGGCCGTGGGGATGGAGGCGCGGGACGTCTGGGCACCGAATTGGTTCGCTCCGTCAGATTTCTGCAGGCGCCAATGCGTTAGTGATGGCTCGGCGCAACTTCGGCCAAGGCGCACGGATCCTGCTGCACATGGCTGGGGACGCACGTGAGGGGAGTCTGCTCCTGGAGCACCGCACCCCTGGTTTGGGACAATGGGGCCGTGCTGGGACCGTGCAGGGCACAGCCTTTGCCCTACGGGTCGGGCGCCGGGAGCCCAGGAGCCCCAAGGCCGCATTAATGGAGCTGCCCCCTCCCTTGCTGGCTCGGCTCATTAGTGGTGTTTTCATTAGGAGAAGTGGTTTGGTTTCATTTAAGCCAAATTGCTGTGCTCGGGAGATGACAAATCCATCTGCCGGCAAATCGCTCTCCTGCCGCCGGCGTGGATCCCGGCCCCGGGCAATCATCGCGCTGCAGACGAACGAGCCCCAGCGGGACGGAGCTCCGCTGTGCTGGGGCAGTGTGGGCGGGCTGCTGCTCCAGAGCCCCGCTGTGGGGCTCCGATGTGGGGCGGGGGTCGGAATCCCTCCCCTGGCTAGCGGGATCAGGAGGATGAGCGAGGGGAGGGACTCGAATCCCGGCCCGTCTGGGTAATTGCTTCTTCCTAGATTGGGTTTTAAAAAACGGCATAGCTTACAGACAGCCCCAAATGGGTTTAGAGGCGGTAATCCCCCAGCCCTGCCTCCCGCCTGCTGGTGCCGGCATCTCCCTCAGGGTCTCCTTTCTGTTTCCCTCCTGGCGCAGCAGCACAGGTGCTGACCTGAGCATCTCCCCGGCCCTGACTCACTCTCGGCTCCAGAAATCCTTCATGTCACTTCCCCCTTTGCCGCAAAGTCATTAATGCGCGTGGAATAATTTGTTGCGTAACTCGGAGGATGAGGGCGATGCCCGCACGCTGGGGTCGGGAGGGGCTCGGGCAGCGACGCTCTCCACTCCCAACGGGTTCTCCCCATCTCTTGGAGCCCAGCAGGGCGCCGTGGAGGGGACTGTCTCTTCCTCGGGGTCTGCTGCTCCAGAAGGGGCTGCGTGGGGCCGCAGGCCTGCAGCATCCTTGTGTTGGCTGAGGCACGACTATGGGGTCCGGGCCTCGCTGCCCCCACAGCCACTGCCTGGCACCGGCATCCTCCTGCCCCGACCCTTGGCCAGGCACTGGTGTAGAAGCTGCAATCAGACAGGGGGAACCTAAGAGCGTTGGGCAGGATTTAGCAATGGGAAGGGACACGGCCAGGGCTGGGGGCTGCACAGGGGATGGCGTCATCCCACCGTGGCTCAGCAAGTCCCATCGATGGCAGTGGTGGTACCCGGTGCTGAGCCCTACAGGGATGGAGCGGAGGGCGATGGTGCTTCATACTGAGAGCAGCCCATGGAAACCCCAACTGCTGCCCTGGAAGCGCGGGGACCCCAAGCTGCCGTGCCCTTCCCTCGGTGCTGCTTGCTTTCCCAGCCCACCCTGCCGTAATCACAGCCCACTGCCACGCTCTGATAATACCGCTTCCCTTTTATCACTGCTTAATTAAATAACTGTGGGGAAGTGAGGGGCTGTTAACCCCTTGCTGGCCAGGTACAGCTGGGAGGTACATCAAAGCCTGGGGTCATCTCATCTGGGCTCATTGGTGCCCCCCCCCCCCAGCACAGCATGGCGTTTGGAGGCAATTAACACCCACCTCTCACTCCATGGGAAACTCGACGAGCCGTCCCCAGGGTCCAGGCAGCGGTGCTACAAATCTGCTGCCAATTAGACCCGAAAGTCCTCCCATGAGCTTGGACGCGGGGGTGACACTTGATTATTCCTGATTATTTCTGATTATTTTGTATTTATTTCTGAGGGCTTGCAGCGGGAGGCTGCACTCACCCTGAGTAACTGCAGGTACATTTCTTTCCTACTGGGGTCTCCTGGGGGCTCAGTTCTGCAGGTCTGGGAGCTTCTGACCCCCCTCCTGGGTCAGAAATGGTTCTCCAAGGGGCTCCTGGAGAGCACCCGCCCCTCCAGTGGAACAGACAAACACAGAAATGGTAGCACGGCTCCTGAAACCGCCCAAAATAGCTTTCCTGTCCCCAAAATGTCACTTTACAAAGGCAGGCTCTGGGGGCCCCTGTGGGGCTTGTGGCAGGCTGAGCGTGTGACCTGGTGGCCCTCCTCGTAGCCCTCCCGGTGGCCCTGCTGGTGGCCTTGCTGGTGGCCCTCCCAGTGGCCCTCCCTGGTGGCATGCAGCTGGTGGGCATCCAAGGAGCAAAAGGCTGCTGTCCCCACTGCTGCTGCTCTGGGGCGAGGAGATGCCCCTCTGTGAGCTGTGCTCTGCAGATGGCAATGTCCCTGCACACAGCTGTGCTACTCGGAGGGTCTTGGGGTGCATCCCTCCGGTGCGTGCCCACCCCATCCCCTCCTCCCTGGTGCCATGCATTATTCACGCCCGCGTGGTGCCAACGGGGCTGACGTGCTGCCGAGCACAGAGAGCTTTTCTGTGTAAATCCCTGAAATATTTAGCAGAACTGACTTAAAAACATAGCCTGGGAAGGGCTGGTGCCTCGGTATAACCTGGAGGCTGGAGGCCAGGGCGGAGGCAGCTCAGCTCCCAGAGACTTGGGGTTGTGGCATGTTGCAGCTGCAGCCTGTGGGTACCAGGGTGCCTGCCCCACTCTGAGCCTTCCTCCCACCCCACGGCATCCCCAGCTCCAAGGCGGGCAGGTGGGGCACTGGGTGCTGGCAGTGGCCCTGTGCGGTGTGGCTGGGCTGTGTGCTTTTCTCTCCGAGCACCCGCAGAGCCCTCGGGTCTGGGGCTTCACTGTGACAGCGCATCCCATGTCAGATCGGCTGCGAATCCTGCCTGCTAATAGCTATGCAAATTACCTCATTAGCTGCCTTATTTATTTTCTCCGGCATCATCTTTTTGGCACTTCTCCGGGCCCTGGAGGCTGCGGGTGCCCAGGCTGGGAGCAGGGCTGGCCGCGATGATGACAGCACGATGCTGCTGGGAACCAGGGGCTCGCAGGGCCCAGGTTATCACCTCTTTGTCCCTTGTCCCCATTTTGGGGTGAGCCTTGCTGTCCCCTCTCCTGCAGGGCTGTCCCCGACCCTTCAGCCAGAGGAGCGTGGTGGCCACGTGTGGCTTTCGCCATCCCTGCATGTCTTTGCACCCATTGCCTTGCCCACGTTCATGCTCCGACACAACTGTACGTGTCCCCCACTGCCCCCTGTGCCACCAGCCGTCTGAATGAGCCATGTCCCCAGCTCACCTCCCCGTGGCTGTACTGCTGCTGAGCTGCACGGGGGCTCCTCTTAGCGTCAGGCGGCAGCAGTGGCACGGTGACACGGCTCGGCGCTTGGCGCTGCGCGGGGCTTGGCACTACACGGGTGTCACCGGGATCAGGACCCAGGTGACAAATGTCCAGCAGGAAAACCTGTATCAGGAGGGGATGAGCATCCCTGTTTTGCGGCTGCATTTCTAATTCTGCAGAACCGTGCTTGCCTGGCCGGGGCCGCGGTGATCTGGTGCTGGCATCTCCTGCCGGCCCTGCGATGGGGCGGCTTTGGGGCCCGGTAGGGACTCGCTCCCAGCAGTGGGGTTGAATCTGCCAACCTCGCTGCTGTCGTGTGGGCTCTGGCACCCTCCTGTGGCTGTTTGTCACCTCTCTGCTGTCCCACGGGCTCCGTGGCTGTGTTTCAAGTGAGAGCTGGGAGTGGGGCTCCCGGGTCCCCTCCCGGACCTGTCCCCGTGCAGTGGTGGTGGGAGGGGATCTGGCAGTTCTCAGCTCCATAGGGGTAGGTTCGGTCGGGGTGTTGCGTTCAGCCCCTGCAGCCGGCTCCTTGCTGCGTGCTGTGACATCCCCTGGTGCCTCCCGGGGATTCACACCGATGGCACTGCGATGCTGGCTGGTTTCTGAGTGCTGCTTTCTGGCCCGTGCTGACGTGTATCCAGCCACAGCGTCACCAGGATGGGATGCCCAGGGGAACCGAGCAGCAGGGATGGATGAGGTGCAAGGGGATAAGGGGATCTGCTGGGGGCTGCCCCCCTCGCGGGGACATCGCTGGCATTAACAGGCAGGAGGGCTTAGTTTGGAGGGCATGGCCCTAATTTGGGGGAGCAGGGGTGAGGTTACTGCATATCAGTCCCTGGGGGGCTCAGCTCCTTCCCGTGGGTCTCCCAGTGGAGACATTTGAGGGCACTGGGCGGTCTGACTGTGCCTGGCTGGAGCACACCCACACATCTTTACCCATCCCTAGGGGAGCCGGAGCCATCATTTCCATCAGGTCCCTTCTTCTTCACTTCCTCCCCCATTAATAAGAGATGAAGCTTATGAGATAATAGAGGCTGGATGGATGCAGAGCTGACATCCCGCCGGTGTGTGAGGTAGATGTGCTGTGGAGAAGGAACTGCAGCTGGGAAAATGGGACTCGGGAAGGGAGGTGATTGCCAGTCTGCATCTCCGGCTGGCTCTGGGAGCCGGGAAATCCCGCTGCCGCCACACGCCTGACTCTTCCTGGCTCTGACACACCGTGAAACCAGCGGCTCGCTGCAAGGCTGAGCTGAGCGAGCAGCTCCGAGTCCAGGCAGTCCGGGAGCCCGGCTCCTCTTCCTCCCATCCTCACACCCATGAGCCTCATCTCCTCCCCTGTATGGAGGTGGTACCCAGGGATGCAGGATGCTCACAGCACTGGATGGCTGGTACCCAGGGATGCAGGATGCTCGTGGCGTCGTATGGCTGGTACCCAGGGATGCAGGATGCTCACAGCACCTGACAGCTGGTAGCCGGGGATGCAGGATGCTCACAGCACTGAACAGCTGGTACCCGGAATGTGGGATGCTCACGGTGCTGGGTGACTGATGCTGGGAGATGCAGGATGCTCGTGGTGTCGGAAAGCTGGTACCTGGGGACGCAGGATGCTCACAGCACTGGGTGGTTGATGCTGGGAGATGCAGGGTGCTCCCAGCACTGGACGGCCGAAGCAGGTGGTCGGTGCCCAGGAATGCAGGACGCTCACAACATTGGATAGAAGGAGCAGAGGATGCAGGGTGCTCTCCGTGTCAGCTCCCCTCAGGAAGGAGCATCCTTCCCTGCTCTTGGAGAGAGGCGGCCCTGGGATGCAGCAGTGCCTCATTGGTCAGCGGGACCTGTGGAGTCTGCGGGTTGCCATACCAACCTGCCTCTGGCTCCCGGGGAGCTGGGGCGTGAAGTGCCGGGTCGAGCTGGTGCCAAGGGGCGGACCGGCAGACAGGGGCAACCCGGGGCTCTGCATCCACCCAGCTGTCCTGGAGAGCTGGCTGGCACCGCTGGGCTCCCTGACCCCCAGCACCCCTCGGCAGCACTCTGTGCTTCACTGCATGGAGCAGGCAGCGGGCTGGCACGGCACGGTAGGCTCACCCGGGCGTCTTACCGACTGACCTGCAGCGGGTGGCGAGCTTCGGTCCCCCTAAGCCTGGAGAGAGGTGGCAGCTCGGCTCATAGCCGCTCCTCCCGGGATCATCCCAGCGCCAAACTTCCCGGCTGCCTGCCTGCCTGCCTGCCTGCGAGCGGGGCCTGGAGGCTGCCGCGCTGCACTGCCCTCCCCATAGAGCTGCTCCTGCCGCCGATGCCCACGGGCTCGCTGCAGGAGAGGAAGGCTCTGTCCTGCCCTGGGCAGCGCTCGGGGGCTTTGCACCGGCTTTGTGCCTGGGTCCCTCCCCAGTGCCGTGAGCCGGAGCCATGAGCCACTGCCAGCAGCGCTGCAAGAGGCAGCTGGGCCGGGTGATCCGCTTCTTCTACCAGTTTGTCACCGGGACCCTCTCGCAAGGTAGGTGCTGCCCTGGGGGTGTGGGGCTGTGCTGGGTGGGAGTTTGTGTGAGGCGGTGTCTGCGGAGTTATTTGGGGCAGGGATGCTGAGCAGCGCTTAGAGATCCAGCCCTGGGTGGAGGGGTTGTGTATGAGGTGAGGCTGAAGATGCTCACAGGGCAGAGCCCCCCTTCCCACCCCATGTCTGGATAGGGCCAGCAGGGATGTCACCATGTTCTGGGGCCGTGGGGTGGTGGCAGTCCCCAGCATGGCACAGAGACCCAGGTGGCGCGGGGAGGGACGTGCCATGCTGGGAGTGTGGGGAAGCCTTGCTGGGCCAGTGCGGCCACGTCACTGCTTGCAGTGGGGCTGGCACTCGCCGTGGGATGGCAAAGCGCCGCCTTCACCGGGACCCAGCCTGCCTGGAAAACCATGCTGGGCTCTGTACCCTCCTCATACGGGGCACGGGGAAGGTGGGGGTACCCTCTGTGTAGCCTTGGGATTGGTGGCATGGCTGTGCGGACACGGAAGCGGTGTGTCCCCTGCAAGCCGTGCTACCCCTCATCCGCGTGGTCCTGTGCCCCACAGTGAGGGAAGTGTTCCCCATCGCTTCCCAGCCCCAGGGGCCACCACGGCAGTGGAGTGCTGCATGAGCCCTTCGTCACTCTTGGACACCACTGGGACCGTCCCCATCTCCATCAGCTCCACGGGGTGGAGGATGAGTCAGCTGAGTGGGGCGTGAGCGCAGAGCTGCAGGTGGCGGGGCAGGGTAGGGACAGGACCTTGTGGTCCCACAGTCGGTGAGGATGTCCTTCAGGTCCTCATCCTGCTGCCCTGCTGGGCTGATCTATAGTGGGTGTCCCATCCAGGCGGTGCCAAGCAGCCCCAGGATTTGTTTGACCACGCGGGGTGGCCGTGATGTTTGGGATCCTTCTGCGCTGGGAAACAGCCAAAGTGATGGGAGACGTAGATCTGGGCAGGGCTCTGCCTCCTGAAGGCTTCGGGCTGGGATGTGGGGTTGGCACAGCCTTCTGCCCCTCATGCCATCCCCTCCTCCCCAGCCACTGCTTTGGTCTGTGTGGCACATGGGTGCTGTGCCCTGCAACTTCTGTCCCTTTTTTGGGGAACTAGCCCCTCTGCACAGTGTAAGGAGCTCAGTGCAGATGGCATCGCATGCCTGGGCACAGGGACCCCAGGGTGGGTGCCCTCTGGGGTGGGTGCCCAAGGGAGCTCACCAAGGACAGGTCACCAATGGAGTGAAAAGAGAAATGACTCAATCAATTAACCAGATTAAAACTGTGACTTCACCTCCCCAAAAATAGCATTTCGCCAATATTTTAATGTGCTTATTAATAATCTGCTTGCGCTCTGATTAGCAGCGAGGTAATAAGGGATCAGCTGTAACCTAAATTTAACACTCCCTAATGGATGATGGCCCCGAGAACCAAAAAAAAAAAAAAAAAAAGAGAGGCTCCAATCCATCAGGCTGGGCCCCCAGGGGACTCAGCAGCACCCTGGGCAGATGTCATCGGCTGTGCACCCAACTGGTCCCATGGTGCATCCTGGGGGCAGCCAGAGCCTGCTGCACCCCCGCACCCCGTGCTCCTTGCCCCGTGCTGGGCGGCCATGTACCCTCGTGCAGGAGCTGAGCCCTGCTTTGGCCCACAGTGCTGGGGTCACTGGGAGCTGGCAGACTCAGGGCAGCCTGAAGGTGATGCCATGCATGGAGATGGCCACGCGTGTTGCGAGCCATACCTGTGCTCAGCCCCCTGCTTTGCGTTCTGCCTGATGGTGCCAGGCTCCCCCCGGGGCTGGCAGGGTTATTTTTAACTGTTTGCCATGTGCTGCCTGAGCACAATTAAGGTAATTGGTTTGGGAGCCTGGCTCTCACACGCCGCTCCCAATTACCTGCCCGCCCGCCCGGCTCCCACCTCCCTGCCCGCCGTGGCCAGCTCCGTGGTGGGGGCTGCCAGGGCAGGGCTGCCCCAGATAGCGGTGGGGTTGGTTTGGGGATGGAGCCATGGAGAGGACAACCCTGCACAACGACAGCCTGCTCTATGCCTCCCTGATTGCCATCCTCCTCCTCATCTCCTATTGGTTCACCACCCGCTGCTTCAAAATCATCAGCGGCATCGAAGGTACGGGGCTGGGGACGTGGGGGGACGGAGTGATGCCATTCTCTCTGCAGGCCATGTGGTGGGTTACCTAGGCACTGGGTGCTTGGGGACGTCTCTCTGGGCACCTCATTCTCCCCAGATCTCCCTGTCTGTCCCTCCCAATGCTGCTGTGCTGGGGCAGCGGTGCCAGCCGCAGTGGTGCCCGCTCCAGATATCAGCACTATCCCAGCGTTTCCTATTCCACCTCCAGAGTAGCTGGTGGGGTGCCCAGTGGAGATGCCTCATCCAGCATTCTGGGGTTCTCGGTCCCTCCTGGGCTGTCTTAGCCCCTCCAGCACCTTGGAGCAGCTCTGATCATCTGTGTGTCCAGGGCCATGCAGAGCCTGGGGCATGAGTTTCTCCATCCACTTATGCGACCTCTGCCTGCACGGGGCCTGCGGGCTCATCCTGTGATGTGGCCATACGCTGGCAGTGATGCTTCTCAGTGGGCTCTGTCCCACTTCTGGCGGGGCGTGTTGGGTCTGGATCTCCCTTGCACCCTTTGCAGGCTGTGGGTCTGGCTCCATGGGTCATCCCATGCGTCCCTTCCATCCTCAGGGCAGCTGGAGCTGGAGGAGCATTGCAGAGAGTCAGCCTTCCTTGCTGGGACATGTCTTAGCTGGAGGGGCCCCTCTGGGGGTGCCGGGGCTGTTTTTGAACAGAATTAGGTTGCTGAAATAGCCTGGTAGCACACAGGACAGCCGTCAGCTGTGGGAGCAGTCAGGTTAGAGAGAGGGTGGGCTCAGCAAGAGCAGTTGGCTTTGGGGGAAACTTCCTTTGAACATGCAACAGGCTGGTGTCACCTTGTTCCCAAAGGAGTCACTCAGGGCAGGGGTAAGGTTGAAAGCTGGCCCCAGTGCTTCCAGCCTCAGTGCCTGGAAACTTGCTGCTTTCCAAGAAAAGGAAACAGCCCTGCAAACTTCCAGCCCAATGGATGCTTCCCTGGGGAGGGTTTCCATTGCTCTCCTGGAGCCACTCCTGATGCCTCCCTTGCATCTTCAGCTGGAGGCCCTGGAGCTGGAGGAGATGCTGAGCACAGGGCTGCCAGGTGGACCTGCCATGCTGCCAGCAGGCACTAGGCCACCTGCCAGGGGACAAACCTGCAGCTGGGAATGGGGTCTGGGGGTTAGGTGTGGGGTAGCCCTGCTGGGAGGCACCAGCACCTCCACCATCCCCTTCCCCCAGCAGGTGCCGCCCAGCGTGATGTGCCTTCCCATGGTGATGTGTTTCCCCTATGCTGGATAAAGAGCTTTGTTCCCCAGCCCCATCTGCAGGGACCCTACAGCTGGGCAAGGGCTGCCCTGTACCCTGGGCATTGCCACCCCACCTGGCTCTGCAGCACGGGGTGCAGCTGCGTTTCCTGCTTCCCCCACTGGTGCTGGGAGTGCTCTTGCTCCATCCCCCCACGTGGGACTGGGACACCCTTGGAGCAAGGGCTGGGATGCTGTAAAAAATGCATGGAGCTAAATATAGCCCTGGCAGCTGCGCAGGCTGCGTGCTGGAGGTGCCCGCACGCCCGCTGCTGCCTGACCTTGGCTGGGTCCCCTGGGCTCCCCGTTTGGGGTACACCCTCCCACCACCCTGTGCTTTAAGGATACTGGTCCCATGGCTCAGCAGCTGGACCAGCACCATGCCACTGGTGACACCCAGCCATGAGAACAGACCATCCCCATTGGGTTTTGGGGACCTAAAGGCACCCCTTGGGGTTCAGGGCCAGGTGGGTCTCTGTGGGGTGGGTATGTATATGGGGTGCTGAGGACAAGTCTGAGTCATCCATGTCCTGGATGTGTTGGCAGTGCCCAGTGTCCTGTCCCCATCATGTCCCCCCTGGGAGCTGAGTGCCTTTTAATAATCTGTGGCCCGTTTCCTTAGCAACTGCATTAAGCAAATTGATGGCAGTGGTGTCATTGGAATGGGAGGGCATGCCTCCTGCCCCCCCCCACCATGCCCCGCCACCCCCCCCATGTGGCCTTGCTCTGCTCTTATTCACAGGCACAGCCCTTCTTTGCCGGGGCTGATGGCTGCTGGCTCCTGTGACAGCCACACGCTGACCCCTCGCTCGCACGTGGCCCCAAATAGCACAGGGACAGCCGATCCCTTTGGGACATCAGGGGTCCCTGGGGATGCGTAGCCCAGCAGCTGTGGCATTGGGGTGAGAGGGCTTCAGGTGGGTGGGGGGCCATGAGACACTCCCACCATGAACCTGGAAGGCCTGGAGATGGTCGCGGTGCTGGTGGTCTTGGTCCTCTTCGTCAAGGTGCTGGAGCAGTTCGGCCTCTTCGAGCCCATGTCCTTGGAAGGTAACAGGAGTGGGAGGGGGCCAGCTGGTGGGTTCCCAGCTCACCAGGGTCACGGCCATGCAGGGAGCCCCAGAGCTGCCCCCAAGGATGCTCTTAGGATGCTGGGATGCGGTGTCTGTCTGCGGCTGGTAGGGGTGAGCATGGGGATAGGGCATCCTGCCTGCTCCATGCAGAGTCCTGGTGGCCAGGGATGTGGGGAGGGGATGGGACCCCAGTGTGGCACAGGGATGGTGGAGTGTCTGTGTGAGATTGGGGTGTGCTGGGGGCTCTGGGGTGCTCTGGGGCAGGGGATGGCAGCACACAGCCCACCCACCTGAAGGATGCTGTGGGTGCACCATCAGGAGGTGACAGGCACTTTGCCTGGACCACGGCTCCAGAGTGTCTTGGGGCTGACCCAGATCCTGACTTCCCCCTGTCCCTCTGTTTTTGTTGCCCTAAGCCTCATACGGAAGCTGCTGGCACTGTGGTGTGCTGGCTCCAAGCTGCACTGGGGAGGGGAAAGCAGAGGGGAGCCCCTCAGTGTCAACCCCACTGGCAGGCACAGGGCACAGCAGGAGCCAGCCCTTGTCTGAGCCCTGTCCCCAGGGGCACATTCTTGTCCCCAGCAAGAGACTCTGCAGCAGATAGGGATGGGGGTCCTGTGCCCACCCATTCAGAGGGACAACAGCATCCCCATGAAGTCCTCGATCTCATGGTGTCACCATGAAGTTTGGATGGGCTGTTCCTCTCTATCCATGTCACCACATTGGGAACTGCATGTCCCCTTGACTGGGGGCACCAGGGAGCACGTGGGTTTGCCCCAGCTGTAGGGACAGGAGTGGGACCAGGTGCCCTGGATTAGCTCCCATCCCCACAGGGGTGAGCGGAGGAGAGGGAAACACCTGGCTGGAGAGGCTGGGTCCTGGTACCATGCCCTGAGTGCTGCATGTGTCTCCCAGCGGCTTTGTCACCCCTTGGGCTCTGGAGGTGGAAGGTAGGACGCTTTGCCTACTGCGGATGGCCCCAGATGGTGTTCAGGATGGGGAAGTGTCTAGTGCCCTGCCTGCCTGTTGTTTACCAGCTGCACCCAGTGACAGCCTGTGGACTGCAAAGAGCCTGAAATTGTGCACTAATGGTTTGGGTCTGCTAATGGATGGCACTCCAGAGCCACCGTGGCGGCTGCACTTCCCCGTCATGCGGTGCTGGAGCCACAGCCGGTCCCCTCTGCCCCATCCCTGTGGCCATGCTGTTGTCATCCCAGGGGTGACGCTGGATCTGGTGTCATTTTCCAGCCAGTTAATCACTGCCAAGCGCTGTCACCCTGCTGTGCCCTGTGCCACCACCTGACCTGTGCCTGTCCCCAACCCCTGCCATGAGCCCGCCATGGCCAAGTCCTCGGGAGGGGACAGGCAAAGAAAAACACTGTTGGTTTTGGCTGCTGAAGTGCAGTATCAATAATTAATTGAGAAGCAATCAGCCCTGGCTGGGAGCAGGGCTGGGCAGGCAGATAGAGGGCTGGGAGAGCCACCCACGTAACTGAGCCGTGGATGAATATGAGATGGAGCTGCAGATCGTGAGTGATGGGATAATGAGTGCCAGGCCCCATCTGTGGGGTGAGTGGAAGGGATCATATTGCTGAGCTCCTGGGGTGTGCTGGGTGGGTGCTGCCAGAGATGTGGGGATGGAAGGCACTTCCCAGTGGGGCAAGCATCCCTGCGGGGTGAGGAGGAGGCAGAGTGGAGGACCTGGCCCTGCATCCCAACTCCACTGTCTGCAACTCCCAGCACTGACCGGCCCCGAGGACCACGGCGCGCACCCCTCTGACTTGGCGCAGTGTCACGTCCCGCTCAGCCCAGTCAGACATAATTAGCTTGTTGAATCTCTTCTCCCTCCGGCCTCACATTAATCACTTCTCACATTGCTTCCCTCCCAACTCCCTCCGGCTGGGCTCTCGCCTCCTGTCACTGATGTGCCCAATGAGGGGTCCCTGAACTGCTGCATCCCGCGCTCTCCCCTCTCCTGCCTTGCTGGGTCTGGTGCTGCAGCTGAGGGATGTCAGTCCCTGCTGCACTCTGGGACCTGCAGGGGCTGCAGACAGTGGGCATCATCCTGCTGCTCTGCTCCAGCTTCAAGCTGCTCCATGCCCTGGGCATCATCAACCTGACCTGGAGAGGTGGGACCAAAATTGCGGTGGTGTTGCAATGCGGTGGAGTTGCAGTGGGGTGGGGATGCAGTGGAGTGGGGTTGCAATGGGATGAAGGTGCAGTGTAATAGTTGGTCCTTGCCTCCTGTCCCAGGGCAGTGTGTGCAGTATGCAGGAGCTGCAAGGTGCTCTTGGGATGCTTAGGAGAATGACTGTGTTTTGGAGTATTGGGAAGGTATGAGGGTGTCTGGGGACAATAGGGTGTAAGGAGCTGGGGAGGTGAGGGGTCTGGGTGCTGGGGTGTGAGTTTTTGGGGATTGTTACAATACCAGTGTGGGGAGAGGCTTTGGGGTTGTGGGGGTATCAGGGATGCTGGAGTGGGGGATATCTGGGTCATTGGGATGTGGGGTGTTGTGGTGCTGGATTATTGAAAGATGGGGTGTCTGGGAGCATTGGGAGGGGGAATATCTGGGTCTGTACCCAAAATAAGTCAGGGCAGGGAATGCAGGACCTGTTGCTTGTGCCTGGAGAGGGTGGGAGTACAGAGAGGCACAGTGTTGCTGCTTGTCCCCTTTGGCTGCTGTCCCAGTCTGTTCTGCCAGCAGTCCTGTCTGGGATGAAGGCTGCTGGCAGACTCTGCGCGGTGTGATTTAGGTTTGTGAGTTTCTCACCGTACCCATCGCAGCCAGCATTGAGGATGCTGTGAGATGAAGGGGCTGCAGGTTGCATCCCACTGGGCAGGATGGGGAGTGTAATGGACAGTGTGCAGATAAAAGCGAGGCAATTGTTGACAGAGCACAGGGAGGGGAGCAGGGAACTGTGCCCAGGGGCTGCTTGTGCGTGAGGAAGCCCCTGAGCTGCCTTCTGACCCTGTCACAACCAGGGTGGGATGCTGGCGACAAGGGGACAGTGTGCCATCCCCAGCAGAGTCCTCGGGTGCACCAAAGCCAGGACAGCAAAGCGCCAGCCCTGATGCCCCTCCCCTGTTGTTGAGCTGCATGTGCTGAACCCTCTACCTCCCACCCTGGGTCCCCCAGAATCGTGCCCTGTTTGGTTTCCTCCTTAAGAAAACGCCTGTGTTCTTTTTTTTTTTTTTTCTTTTTCCTTCTTTATAACAAACTAAAGTGTAACTTGCACCCGACCTGACCTACTGCACGTGCCTAAACCTGCTGCCCCTGTGAGTCCAACCACGGTTTATTCTCTGTTGCATCTTTCTGGCTGCGTGGTTCCCCCTACCCCATTCCTCCCGGGGTCCCACCGCCGGTGCTGTGTCACTGCCTGCCCCGTCCCTGACCCCGGGACTGCTCCTGCTCCCAGGGCTGCTCCCACAGCACGGTGCTGCTGGGGATAGGGCTGGGTGCGGAGCATCCTGGGCAGGCTGGAAGGTGCCATGTCCCGATGCAAATAATGGCCTGTAAAATAGCTGGGTGAAATCATGCTTGCAGCATCCCTGCTGAGGATGCTTCTCTCTAGGGACACGCTTGCCTTCTCCGAGTGGCTTTGTATGACATCCCACTGGGTGGGCACTCTTAGGGCACTCCATCACCTGAAAGCAATGGGGCCACCCATTGGTGTGCATTCAAAGGGACTTTGCACCTTGTGTCCTACTGCCTGCCTGCCTTTGGGGGCTGGAGCCCAGCATGGCCTTCCTCCCCTCTTCCTCCTCCTCCTCCCCACCTGTGCTGCTCACCCTGTGCTGTTTGCCAGCTTGGGGCAGTCTGTGGGGCCCTGGGAAAGGGGGGAGCAGGTACGTGGTCAAGGAGCAGTGCCAGTTTGGGGGAGATGGGTCACGGCACAACAGCAGCATCAAGAGTAAGGATTGGGGGGGTTGCAGAGCAGGAGGACCTGGAGATGATGGCAGTGGCCATGTTGAAGCAGGGGACCCCCAGAAGAGGCAAAGGCCCCATGCCCTGTCCCCTCCTGTCTGTCCCCACCCAGGGCCCTGAGCTTGGCTGCACTGGGGTGGGGATGCATGCAGCAGCGGGGCTGCATGGCTGGGCTGGGGGCATGCTTCACGTTCAGCCCCGTGGGCCAGCAGGATCAACCCCGGCCCCATGCCCCTGGGTAGGATGCGATGTCCTGGGGGACGCAGTCCCATCCTGGGGTCCATCCTGCACAGCCCCGTGGTGGGGGGGGTGGGGGGGGCTAAAGGGCAGAGGCCAGCTCTTCCATCTCCTTGGCAGCAGGGCTCCACTGCACACTGCTGTGCTCTGACAGGTGCCCAGAGATGCTGGCCATGGGTTGGGGTCACCCTTCCACCACTCTCTTCCAATGAGGGAAGCAGCTGGGCCGGGTTTGTCCTGGGATGGAGCAGAAAGGCTGAGCAGAGCTGGGCTGGGCTTTGCCTCCCTGCTCCTACCCCACCTGCATGCGCTGGCCCCGCTCACCCTGTGCCGGACACCCTGCGTCCGGGGCCTGCTGCTCTGTTAACTCTTCTTCTGCTCGGTGACTCCTTCTTTCTTCCAGGCAACCCGCCGGGCCAAACTAAAAAAGCGCTGAAGCAGCGATTCCTCAAACTGCTGCCCTGCTGCCGGCCCAAATCCATCCCCTCGCTCAGCGAAAGCAAGTGCTTCTTCTTGCCTTTGTGTGTGTATGTCCCCAGCGGTGCTGCTGGCTGCTGTCCCCCCTGCCCTGCAGCGTGGGGGGGTCAGGATCAGTCCTGCCCCTGAAGGTCCGATCCGATGGGCTCTGTACCCGCCTCCTTCCTCACCTGCTCCCGGGCTGTTTTACTCCCTCCAGCACCTTGGAGCAGCTCCATCGGGGATGCACGGCGGCAGCTGGACCTGGCTGGGGGCAGTGGGACCACCTCCCTGGTGCTGTTTGAAGGGCTGGAGGATGCTGCTGGAAGCTTGGTGTCGGAGATGGGAAGGGGAGGGAGGGGGATGAGTAGGGACAAAGCCCCTCCAGCTTGCTCCGGGTCATGCTTGGCCCTTTGGGACACTGTGTGGAGGTGTTCCCTGCTCCACGGCACAAGCTAAGCCCCCCCAAGGGAAGAGGTGAGTATGAGGGGGCAGGGTCTGGCGATTCAGAGCCTCCCAGGGTTGCAGTGGGGGCCCTGGATGCTGTAGGAATGGGGAAAGCCATGGCTGAAGATGGGGCACAGCAGGCAAGATGGGGGCTAGACAAAGCTGGAGGGGGTGTTTGGGCTGGGGGGGGGAAGATCTCCTGCTGGGTACAAGCACCAGTGCAGCACGGACCTTCAGGCATCCAGGGTCTCAGCTCTATGGGGCAGATGCTCATATGCCAGGGAAGAGCAGGCAGGGCTGTGTTCCCTCCTGGCATACTCCTGGCTCCAGCTGAGCAGGACACCCCAGAAACCTGTTGCCCTGAGTGGGAGTGTGTGGTGTGAAGCACACCTCCTGCCCCTAGCACTGCAGGCCTGGCAGGACAGCATGGCCTCAGCCGCCCTCTCTTCCCCCGACTTCCTTGCAGACAGTGTCGAGGATGAGTTTGAGCTCTCCACCGTCTGCCATCGCCCCGAGGGGCTGGAACAGCTCCAGGAGCAAACCAAGTTCACCCGCAAAGAGCTGCAGGTCCTGTACCGGGGCTTCAAGAATGTGAGTAGCCCTTGCTCCTTCTCCGCTGCAAAGCATGCCTTGGGGATGATTTTTCCCTCCCTGTTGTCACACTCCGAATGGCTTCAGATGGCAGCAGTGGGGATGCAGCTTCCCCTGAAGCTCAGGGGGTGGCCTGATCCTGGGATTTAGGGGTAGGGAGCCCTGAGCATCCCAGCGCTCCCCACGCCGATGGCTTGATGCTTCCATTTGCCCTGGCAGGAGTGCCCGAGTGGCATCGTTAATGAAGAAAACTTCAAGCAGATCTACTCGCAGTTCTTCCCACAAGGAGGTGAGTGTGGGTCCCCATCCCTGGTGCCCCTGTAGGGCTGGCTGCTCCCTCACTGTTTGCCTCCTCCAGACTCCAGCACGTATGCCACCTTCCTCTTCAATGCCTTTGACACCGACCATGATGGCTCCGTCAGCTTTGAGGTAAGCTGAGGAGGGGGCCCGGCTGGGCCAGGGGCTCTCTGTTGGGGTGCCATGGGCTGGGACTGCCCTGGGCAGCTGCTGGAGGACTTTGTTAGTGGGAAAAACAGTGCAAAGCAACAACAACAACAAGAGTTCTGTAGTTTCTGGCTGACGGAAAAGACTCGTGGCATCCCTGTGGGGCTGTCACCTCCAAGGGTGACCACCTGCTTTGCAGGACTTTGTGTCCGGGCTGTCCATCATCCTGCGAGGCACCATTGACGACCGCCTGAACTGGGCCTTCAATCTCTACGACCTGAACAAAGACGGCTGCATCACCAAAGAGGTGGGAGAGGGGTCCAGACCGGCACAGGTCTGCACCCAGTGGGAATGAGGGCAGGGCTCAGAGCATTATCTTGAGAATCTCATGGGCCGTTTGGGGACACAATGAACAACATGTGGGAAGGGAACCAGATGGAGGTAGAGCTTCTCCACACTGCAACCTTGCCTTCCCTCCAGGAAATGCTGGACATCATGAAATCCATCTATGACATGATGGGCAAGTACACCTACCCGGCCATGAGGGAGGAAGCACCCCGGGAGCACGTGGAGAACTTCTTCCAGGTGAGGTGGGGCCCCTGCATGCAGGAAACACCCTGTGCTGGGGATGAAGCAAGACTCCAGTGAGCAGCTTGCCTGGGGCCGGGTGGGGTTCAAGCCTGGAAGTGCTCCCTGTAAGAGTTTTGGCAATGGGCGCTCTGCTTTGCATTCAGATACTATGGGACCCGGGCTAGGGGTGCTGGGCTGTCCCCGTCCCTGCCATGCCCTCCACGCTGTTCTTGTCTGCAGAAAATGGACCGAAACAAAGACGGTGTGGTGACAATCGAGGAGTTCCTGGAGTCCTGCCAGAAGGTAAAGCCACAGGGCTCAGAGCAGCATTGCCAGGGCTGTGCTCTGGGAGCCATGTTCACACCACCATCCCTGTGCGGGTGGGGGACAGTGCATCCCAGCACGGCCCTTGTAAGCCCTGGAGCTCCTGTCCTGTGGGTCAGAGCAACCAGACAAGATCCATGGGGTGGCACCAGGCTTGGGGAAGCAGCCCAGAGAGCTGCTCTGTGCCCAAGCCCCACTCCTCCCTGCAGGATGAGAACATCATGCGGTCCATGCAGCTCTTCGACAACGTGATTTAGCTGTCTCCAGCTGAGCTCTCCTGTCACCGGACCCAGATCCTGCTCCTCTCTCGACTTCTCCTTCCAGCCCTTCCTGCTGCCGGCTGCCACAGAGAGACATGGTTGGCACCTGGATGTTCCCTTCCCCCGGGGCCGACCCTGCTTTCCTTGGGGGGCTCCACAAAAGTGCCACCAGAGTGTGGGCACAGCTGGCAAAGGGCATCTGGCCTAGGTGGGCTTCTTGCACCCGATTCCAGAGGGAAAGCCGCAGCCTTGGGCTGCCATAGGGGCTTCCCCATGCCCCCACATCGTGACCCCCTCAGCAGCCCCAGCACCGGCTCCAGCCCAAACCCTCCAGCAACACTTCTAGGAACTAAGAGTCTTGCAGCAGGCACCATCGCCTCGGCTTCCTCCCGTGCCCTGACATGGGAACATGCCCCCTACATGAGACATGAACCACTTGTCCCCCTCCTCACTCAGGGTGCTGGGCTCTCTCTGTTTGTCACCAACAGCTGCCAGGAGCTGGGTGTGCACTCCTGATCCACCAATGTATCCTTCCAAGTCCTGTCTGGGGGCTAATGTCTCCAAACAAACCCCACTGTGCAGCCCCACCGGCTTCAGGTCCTAGTCCGTAGCCTGGCCCAGCTGTTCCCAGCACTGTGTCCTGAGGGGCAGCAGTGGCTGGGATTGATGGGGAAGGGGTGAACAAGGCTGTGCCCCACATCAGGTTGAGCCCCTGGTGTCAGAGCCGTTCGGACCCCCCTCTGTGGGGCCCTGAGCCTCAGCTGTGGGGCAGCCCCTACTGGGCCTACTCAAGGCCTGGCCTGTGCAGACGTGATGTGTTTTTTAGGTCCGTCCACCACATTGTTCATCTCACAGCCCTGCTCCTGGGTGGGAAGGCAGGTACCCAACCCCAACCGCTCGTGTCCCACCCCAGGGCAACCACTGCCCCCCGCACGCAGAGCGGAGGCCTCCTCCCTCCCTCACGCTGCAGTCGCATGGCGTGACCCCCGCCCCAGGGTATGGTGACCCACAACCTGCTTGGCATCTCCAGTCTGTACATTTTGTATTATAAAGATAATATGGGTTAAAAAAAAAAAGGGAAAAAAAAAAGAAAAAGAAAAAAAAAGACAATAAAATCTAATCACAATCGCTATGCACACTGCTGGTATCCCCCTCTGCCTTTGTTGGATGTTTGGGGTTGGGGGGGGGGAGGGCTGGGAAACAGGGCCCCTCTGCAGAAGGTGCAGCACTTTTAGGGTGCTTAGGGATGGGTCCTTGGGAAAGTGCAGCCTTGCAAACTGGGAACATGGGCAGGATGCAGCCCTGCTGCTGAGGGAGTTGTCGCTGCGGGGCTATGACAGGGCGATGGAAGCAGCGTGGTGCCTGCTTCAAGGTCCCTGCTTCAAGTCCAACCTTCCCCAGCTGCACGCGGGGGTATGGGAGTACCTGTGTTTTCCACCCAAACCCTGTGCTTTTCTCCCCACTCACCCTCCCACAAAGCCTCCCTGTGCACTGATTTAGCTGGTTGTCGCTAAATTACCCGGGTCAACTGCTATTTTTGCTGTTTGGAGGTGCTCCCTAGAAATGAGCCGGGAGAGCAGTAAGGAGACAGGTGTTACTGACGCGCACAGGACAGCTGTAACGCTGCTCGGAGCCCTCCCCCCACGGCAGCACGGACACGAAGGCCGGCCCCGGGGGCTTTCTCTGCAATCCCCGAACCGCAAATTTCCAGGCCTTCCGAAGTAAGCGCTGGGCCGACTCTACTACCCGCGCGGCAAGCCGGCCGAGTCCTGCCCAGCTTACTGCGGCAACTAGGTCAGCGCCCAGGGGAACCTGCGCAAAAGCATCACAGATGCCAACACTTCAGCGCATGCGCATGCGCACGGGGCTTCCGCGGCGTGTCCCCGGCGCGCATGCGCAGAGCTGAAGTAAACACTTAATTCCCACCCCGTCCCCGTCCGCGCCGCTTCCCTACACAAAGCCGACTGCGCGTGCGCCCTCCCTCGCCACGCACCTGCGCGCTACCCCACTGCCGCCTCTCCCTTTCCCCGGGGCCTCTCGCGCATGCGCATTAAGCACGAGCCAGCCGCCCGCGCAGGCGCCGTGGGCTGCAGCGGCCTCGCCCCTCCTCCCGCCTGCTTTCTGAGCGTGCGCGATGCGCCCTTTTCCGCCTTTCGCGCATGCGCCGTAGGCGGGCTCTTCCCTCTGCCCGCCAGTTCCCTGAGGTAACTCCCTCTCCTCAGCCCGTTGTTCCCGCTCGAGCCGCGCGTTCCCGGCAGCGCGACGGGGAGAGGCGTTCGGCTGCGGTCTCCCGCCTTGTTCCCAGCTTCCCCGGCCCTGCGGCGGTGCTTCCGCGCCCCTCCGAGCCGCGGGCGGAGCGGTGAGGACCGGTTGGGGCCGGTTCGCCGCGCAGGCGCAGGGCCCCGTAAACAGGAAGCGGCGGCGGCGACAAAGGGGCTGCGGGGAGCGGGGAGAAGGGGCTCGGCCCGGAGAGCGGAGGTCCTGGCGGCGGGCGGCAGGATGGTGCAGAAGGAGGGGCAGGCGGCGCTGGAGGAGCCCCAGGGCAGCCCCAACCCGGCCGGAGTGCCGGGAGCTCCCCTGGAACCGCCGGGTGCCGCCGCGGGGCCTGTCCCGGGGGGTGAGGAAACCGACACGGAGACGGAGACGGCGCTGGGCTCCCGCCGCTTCCTGTGCGGCGTGGTGGAAGGTGAGAGCCGCTGGGAGCGGGGGGGGAGGCCGAGATCCCCGGGGGCTGTATCCTTCGTGGGGCTCCGTGGGGAGCGGGGCCCAGGCTGCGCCTCGTCTCCTCCCCCGGCCCTGCGGTCGGTCGGCGGGGCGGTGCGAGACTCGGGGCTGGGGGCGGGGAGAGCCGCGGCTGCCGGGCGGGGCGGCTGGTGCCGGGCGCTGCTGGCTCGGGGGAAGTGCCCTGGGCTGGCAGCTGCTCGGCGGGGCTGGCACCTCCGGCGGGCCGAGGATTCCTGAGGGAGGCCGGGGCGGCTCGGCGGCTGGCCTGCTGGTACGTGGTAAAAGGGGGAGGAGGGAGGGAAGCGCTCCTGTGCGGTTGTCCCGGCTGTACGCATGCCTCCCGCGCGCCGGGGGCTCGGATTCGGTTTCCAGGGTAGGGAGTAAGTGATTCCGGAGACATCTGTTCTGCAATTAATATCAAATGCTCCCTCTTCCCTGCAGTGTTACAGCTTAACGTTTTAACGGTGCTGTATGATGTTTCTTTCACCGAATTCGTTATAGAGGCTCTATTAAAAGGTTTAAGTTGTTCCAGAAGCTTCAGAAGAGAGGTGCTGTTCTCCCGTTTCTCAGTAACTACTGAATTTACGTGCGTTTTTGCTGAATTGGTTAAGGTAGATGGTTGAAAGCCAGCAAGAAAAATGATTTGTTCCCTGCTTAATTGGCTGGCTTGGAATACCTCTAAATTCCCGTGGACTGCTGTTATTTTGGTACCTATAATGACTCTCCAGCAGGAGAACAAAAGCATTAACAGATGAGAAGCGAAACGGGCAGTTTGTCAAAGTCAGTATCTGCACTGCTTGCAGAATGTCTTTTGTTCGTATCTTAAATGGAGCATTTGGCTCCAGCAAACGTCGCTGTGTGAAGTGTGCTAGGCCTCGTTCATGCCTTTCGTTTGTGGCATTCCTGGGGCTTAGATATAGTCCGTGTGGAGAGAGATGGGCTGGTTATTAAACATTTCTCTACGAAGAAACACACTTTGGAGACTGGTAGTAGTGAACAGGAATACAGATCGTAACTGCATGATTTCTCACACTCCTGAACAATGCACCTTGAGCTCAGGATCAACTGCTCATCCAGGAGTGTGTGAAAACCGCTGTGTGTACGCTGTGACCAATTTTTTGTGGTGTTTTAATTACACTCTAGACTTCATTTGCATATATTTTGAAGCAGCTGCTATAAACATAGGTGTTCTTGACTACATTGTAAAATGAAGCAAGAAAATGGCTCCTGCCAAGTGAAGCAGTGGAGTGTTAGCTGGGAGTTATGTGTTTAGCCTTCATATGTGTACAGAAGAAAAGGAATAAGGGAGTGTAAAAACAAAGCAGCAGTTGTGTTGGCTGAGGTGAGGGGGAGCGGGTGGAAATACCGGTCTCTTTAGTAATGTGGGAATTATTGGGTTAAGAGAAAAAGAGATTAACTTCAGAAGCAAAGATAAATACTTACATAGTGCAGCAGCTAACACAGCCTAGAGATACCGTATAATTAAAGCAGCGAGCAGGAGAGTCCAGATATTTTGCAGGAAGGGGAGGCAAAAATTAGTGAAATATCAGGCAAGTGTACTAGGAATGCTCTCAAAGAATGTGAAGAACTTACGGTCTGTTGAATGCACCATTTTGAGAATAATAAAATTTAAGCTCTGGAATGCAAAGCCGCGGTGCTCATCCTCCAGG
The DNA here is from genome assembly GCF_002078875.1 of Numida meleagris. Lineage (NCBI taxonomy): Eukaryota > Metazoa > Chordata > Aves > Galliformes > Numididae > Numida > Numida meleagris. The sequence goes on along the minus strand of NC_034413.1, from coordinate 13,027,235 downwards.
ACAGCCTGGCTTTTAGTGATGGAGAGTGTGGCAGCTGGGCTATGAATACTTGGCATGATCTCATGACTTTGTATGAACCTGGCACGCAGTCTTGAGGGAGTAATACAAAACCAGGTCAATTTTAGTTAGATAGAGAGATCCAAGGATAGTCGTCAGCCGATGACATCGGTAATGTAAGAAATGTGGTGACAGATGAAGAAGTAGTGTATCAGTTCTGGTTAGCGAGTTCTCTTCAGTTTTCTGTTTAATCCGTTTGTCTTGTTCTTCACGTCTTGCTTTTGCAGTCGGCCCCTGCTCTGCTCCAGGCTGCTAGGTCTGAAACAGTAGCATTGTTGGTAAAGTAAAAGCGTTCTGAACAAGTTAGGAGACGTGGGTGGTACTGAGTAGGTGCTGCAGTTATTTGTTCTGTTTGTGAGTTGCTGAGCTTCCTTGGACTAGCATTAGTCAGCATTAAGTAACTAGTGAAAATGAGAACTTTTTTTCTTGGAGGCTTTTGTGCATTGCAGCTGTCCCCTTATTTGTTCCTGTGTTTAACCGTCCTCAGTTCGTCACCTCGCAGTTCCAGTGAGAAGCAGTAGTTACTCAGTTTTTCCACTTTGTGGTGCCAGTTAGTCTTAGATCACTCTCTGGGAGACTAATTCTGAAAACTTGAGCCTGCTTTAAACTTCTTGAAATGATCTTGGATCATTTAATGGGTGAATGAAATACTTGTTAATATGTAGAAAGTGCTTCAATTGTATTAGCTTTGACAGGCCGTAGGAGGGCATTTTCTGGCTTCTTTAAGAACAGATGCTTACAGATTTACAGCGGTGAATAGCTCTGAAAATGAGAATGCTGTTCACATTTTGATCTGCTGTCCTGTGGGAACTTGGGGGTTTGTGTATTAGGAGTGTCATTCATCACTGAGTGGCCACGCTGTTTGCAAATACGTGCTTATTAGGTTGGTGTTCTTCCAGTGCTCAGTCTTTGCACGGATTGCCAGGCTGAAGCTTGCTTTTGAAGTGCCCGCTTCTGGTTGGGCTGTTTGCACAGAGGTCTCAGTGAATTTACTTTAAAAAAACTCTGTTTTTATTCAAGTATTATGTTTTTGGAATGGGAGGATTAGAATTAAACCCAGAATCTGTTAAAATGTATGTAGAGGTAAGTGACCTCGAAGAGATGCTATTGTAAAAGCTCTAGTTGTCTTCGAATAATGATATAAAAACGGTCTAAGCTTTTGAAGAGGTAGGCATTTGTCAAGTAAAGATCATCTGAGTTAATTTTGACAAGAAACCTGTTAATTGAAGTAAAGGGAATGCAAGTAAGTCAACAAAACGCTCAAGATCTCACACTTTTTACATAATCATTGTCAGTATGTATTTAGGATTCTAATCTGTATCAGGAATTAAGTGTTCTAATGCTGCTAAATAGTTTCGGGCATTTTCAGGATTCATGTTACAATTTGACGTATTTTCCAGGTGTCTGGAACAATAGTTTAATTAGGTTATGACTCTTCAGTCTGCCCTTCTAATAATGCTGACTTGTGAAGGGCATGTGCTCAGGAATTCAGTTTGTATTCTGAAAATTAATTGCTTTAATGGCCAACTTTATCAGACTTTGGATCGTAAGAAATTAAATAAGCTATAATTGCATTTTAAATTTAGCTCTGTTTGGTTTATTATGCTTTTCTAATGCTGTCTTGCTGGATTTTTTTTCTTTCTGCTTTTGGAAACTTTATGATGAATGTAGCAGGATTAGTTTATTAGTAGAGGAAGAAAATGAGAGAATGGTTGGTTGTAATATGACGTTTCATGGCACAGGCATTATTTAACATCTAACTGGATAACTTTAATCTTGTTTCCTGTAGGATTTTATGGAAGACCTTGGGTTATGGAGCAGAGGAAAGAACTTTTTAGAAGGCAAGTCATGCTTCCTCTCTCTGCAGCACATTCCAGCATAATGTAATCATGATCTTCCACTTAGAACAGAAATTCTTTTCAGGCTTAACCTAGAGCAACTTTTTGCATAGTATCTGTATCCTGGGGTTGCATACTCACACCAAATTTGTTCCATATCAAGTGTGTATTTGATAGTATAACGCAATCTTCAATGAAGGAGTGTTTAAAAAAAAAAAAAAAAAACAAACCCAGCCCTATTAGACCAAATAAAACGTAGCCTTTCTGAATCTGTAGCTTGCTCTCACAATTAAGGCTTTCATCCTGTGCTCATAGGCTTCAGAAGTGGGGGCTAAATACTTACCTGTACGCCCCGAAGGATGACTACAAGCACAGGATGTTCTGGCGGGAAATGTACTCTGTGGAAGAAGCAGGTAATGACTTCTGTTTGCTCTCTGCACTTTCGATGGGTAGACTTTTCTTTAATTAATTGGTCATTGCTCTGTATGCTTGTGTAGTTAATCACAGCAGCCAGTTCCAAAGATGCGCTGAGACCTGTTCTTAATACCCTGCAGCTGTATTTAAGGGAGTTTTAGTACAAGCATGGATTTGCTTCTTTTAACTGTAACTCAGCAGATAACTTCTACAATTGCTTTTAAGGCTTTGTCTTATTAAAATTAGTTCTTTCCCACCTCCTGTCCCTGGAAAAGGTTGTTTACAAGTGTTCCTCTGGCTCTTGATCCCCTGAGCCATATGGTGGAGCAGAATGATTAGCTTCATTTAATAAAAAAATAAAAAGGGGAGGAAAAAAAAAAAAAGAATAGTATGGCCTTTGATGTGAGCACAGGTTAGAAAAGCAGCTCGTGGCTAGCCAGAACATGAAAGACCTGTGTAAAAGGTGAGGCAAGGCTTTTTATCCACCTCTGACTTTTACAGATTCTGCAGTGTCTTGCTGGCTTTTGGGATTATTGTTTTCCTTGAGTGAGGGGAAAGGTGATACCCACTTGAAATTAAATACTCCTTTATGGATGCAACTTTGAATCACTGCAGAAATATACTTTGAGGGTACTGCGAGGGAACTTCAAATAACACCAAATACCAATAAATTTTCTTCATTGTACGTAAGATTAAATTTGAAGTTTGGTTCTTACAGCAACTACTTCTGTCCTGTGGTATTTAAAAAGAACCCTTTTAATGTGCAGCAAGCTTCAGTGAAATGTGTAGTATGAGTAGTGAGGTAGCTTCATGCGAGGTGATTCCTACATGGGGTTGGTTCAGTATGTGTGACAGATGTTGAAAAAATGGGTAGTAGTTCTAGAACTGTTGATATGCATGCTGTAACAACAGATTTCATCCTTATTTGTCATTGAGATTGTTTTTCTTAGTTGGTTTTCTTCTCAGATTTTGAGCAAATTCCTCAATTTATTATTTTTATTGTTATAGTAGCACAGGCACGTACGGTTAGTTATTTACATATAGTTATGAAGCTGTTTCTTGTTGAATCCTTCTGAAATATTTGAATTTGATTTGCAGAGCAGCTAATGACTCTAATATCAGCTGCACGTGAACATGAAATAGAGTTCATCTATGCAATCTCACCTGGACTTGACATCACTTTCTCAAATCCCAAAGAAGTATCCACGTTGAAACGCAAGCTGGACCAGGTAAATGTGATGTGAACTTCCTGCAGCTGTGATCCTATGTAACTTAAAAACTTCAGTACCATGCTCACTCTTGCATACTGTACTAGCTGCTTACTTTAGTAAAGGTGCCTCAGTGAACAATCTGAATGGATATGTTCAGGTTGCATTGCAGAAGTGACCACTGATCATCTAGATTAAAAAAAAAAAATAGAAAATCTGCTATGGGATTTTGAAGGCTGTTCTTGGTAGGTTATCCTGAGAGTATTTTAGGACCTTGAAGCTAAGATGCATTTCCAGCACAAGAACCCTTGTCCACAATAAATCCATTGGTGGAAGAGCTGACATGTATGCATCTTTTTTGTTCCCATAATTAACTGCTCTACTTTGTCCAAATGCTGTTAGAGTTAGTTACCTCTTTCCCAGCTGTCTGTCCAGTAAGGTCAACTTTATTGTAGGAGCTGGAATGGATAGAAGGTCTTCAGAAGCAGCTTTGAGGAAAGCAGAGTGGTGGATCAGGGACAAAGGCTCATTGTAAATAGATAACAAAGCACATCTTGTCTTACCTACCTTCTCTCCCCTGTTCCCGTAGCTTTTCCTTTTTACTGGTTTGTAAGCTGAAGAATAATTCCTCAAATACTTTTCTTTAATTTTTAAAATGTTTTATCCTCTTGTAAAGGTAGTTCAGGTCTCAAAAATATGATTTGTTTTTTTAAAAAATAATTTTCACTCTTGTTTCTTGTATTAGGTTTCCCAGTTTGGCTGCAGATCTTTTGCCCTGCTGTTTGATGATATCGATCACAACATGTGTGCAGCGGACAAAGAAGTGTTCAGTTCCTTTGCTCATGCTCAAGTATCAATAACAAATGAAATTTACCAATATCTGGGAGAACCGGACACATTCCTTTTCTGTCCTACAGGTAAAACAAGATGAACCCTTTAGTTCAGCCTTAAACAACAGGACTCCTTCTCTTATTGTTTGAAAAGTTGGTTTGATATCTCATTGTCACTTTAGGCAGTATTTTGGGAGTCATTTGAAGAATAAAGAAAGGTTCCAGTAATTTGTATGTAGAGGTTTTGCCAAATCTGTGCATCTCTGAAAAGTTTATTGCCAGGCAAAGCAGCAGCTTGACAGAATGGTTCAAGAAGAACTAAAGATTAGGTTAAGTGAAGACTTCTGTTTGACCTGTACCGAAGTCTGGGCTAGCCGTTCGCTTCCTAGAATTTTCTTAAAATGGAGATACTGTGCTTCCTGTGCTCACTTCTTTCAATGGTACCTGCTTTTAGTAAGATTACTCACTTTTATTCATTACTGAGTTGCTTTTTTTTTTAAAATCTGAACTATCAGGTGACTCTCAAGGGCGACCATTGCTTTATTATTATTTTTAATTCTAAGCTTCATCTAACACTTGTAAGAATATTTTATTGTAATGGAGTCAGTATCACTGTGTCTGTTGGTGTGGGTTGTTAGAAGGAAAACTTAGTTCAGTAGCGGAGTTACCACTGTGAATTACTTTGTTTATTATTATTTATTTGTTTTGTTTGCCTGTAATAGTTCTGGTTTTGTTGCAGACTTCTTTTCTTTTAACAAATCATGTGCTCTGTTTTTAAGACTTTTGGTTATTTGCACTCTATAATTAGTCTTATGTTTTCTAGTTCATTTGCATATTGTATACAGTAACCCGGACTTCTGTTTTCTTCCAAATTTTGACATTTGACCAATTTTAAATAAATGCTGTGCTCTTGCTTTCTGACATTTTGCTAGGCATAATGTGTAATGCCCCTTTAATTTAGACTATTGGGGATTTAGAGATTAACTTTGAGGATTCTGTTCTCAAGTGATAATACGCTGTCATACCTGTATGTCTTTCTAATAAGCGGCATTCACTTTTCCTTTGCAGAATACTGTGGAACTTTCTGTTACCCAAATGTTGCTCAGTCTCCATATTTACGAACTGTAGGGGAAAAGCTGCTTCCTGGCATTGATGTGTTATGGACAGGTAAAGTAGCACTTTTTTTTTTTGATTCAGTGTTGGTGTTCAAGTGATTTGTTGTAAGTATTTAGTAAGAAATGAAAAAAAAAAAAAAACCCCACACACCCGCCCGACTGTTTGATGTGAGGAGTGTGGATCTTCATGCATGTGCAAAGCAATCTGATGGTCTCATTTCACTCTTAGGTCCGAAAGTTGTATCTAAAGACATTCCAGTAGAGTCCATTGAAGAAGTTTCTAAGATCATCAGGAGAGCACCAGTGATTTGGGACAACATTCATGCTAATGATTATGATCAAAAGAGGCTTTTTCTTGGGCCTTACAAAGGTCGGTCGACAGAACTCATCCCTCGACTAAAGGGAGTTCTCACCAATCCAAACTGTGAATTTGAAGCCAATTATGTTGCTATTCACACGCTCGCAACCTGGTACAAGTCTAACATGAATGGAGTGAGGAAAGATGTGGTGATGAGTAAGTATGAATACCTGTTTGCTGGGGCATGCGTTTAACCATGTAACTTACACTGTTTTGTGTTTTTTTTTTAATTGTTCTAGACTTTCCTTGCAGTTTATTTTTAAGACAGCCTAGCATTTTTTGTCCTGGAAGTAAAGGACAGTTGCCTGAAAAATAACTAGCATCCAAATTATTTACTGAAAGTGCTTTTTATACAACCACAGGTGCATCTCAAGTCTAAAAAAACCTCTAATATCTCAGGAAATCCATAAAAACAGTTTTAGTGGTTTACATTTGACATGAGTGTCCGTGCATTTGATTACATTGGAGTAGAAACAGATCAGATCAGGGGAATAACTCTGAGTGCTGTAACATGTAACTTCTGCGTACTGGTTCTGTGCTGACGCTGACAGTGACCGTAGCTTTCTATTTTGTCTAAATACGTTTTAATTCCTTGTCCTTCTTTGTGAAGTAAGACTGAGAGTTCTTGAGTGCCTTGTCTAATGTCACCTCTTCTTATTTTAGATGAAACTTACATGACTTTTTTTATAAACTTCTCTCTGTAGCTGATACTGAAGACAGTACAGTTTCTATCCAGATTAAACTGGAAAATGAGGGGAGCGATGAAGATATCGAAACAGATGTTCTCTACAGCCCACAAATGGCCCTGAAACTGGCCCTAACTGAATGGCTTCAGGAGTTCGGAGTACCTCAGCAATACAGCAGTGAGCTTGGTTTAGTATCATTCTGGGGTTGGTAGGAAAATGTGATTAAATGTTCAGTACTTGCACTTAAATTAAAACTACAGACTTTGGCAGCCTGTGCAAGTACTTACTTCCTTACTTATTGAGGAAACCCTAATAAAGAAAGAAGAATGACTGATATTCTGCAGTATGCCTTTAGTGACCCAGCTGATCAGCAGAAGCACCCTTGAAGCAGGACAATCCTCTGGCATTTCTGATCTAAGACAGAAAGAGTCTGGGTCTTCTCAGTCCTAGCTGTTGTTACTAGACTTCTGTGAAACCTGAGAGAATAGGAAGAATTTTTTTTAAGAGGGTGTTAGATTACTGCAAACAGTAATACTGCCCCAGGAGAGTCCATGTTCTACCAGTTGTCTTCAGGTGGCTTTGTTCTTCTGAGTTTCTGTCTACAGAAACCAACTGGGTTCCTTCCAGCATTGTACACCTTTCCTCTTGTAGCACTGGGAGCTTGAGGTCAGAGGTAAAATCTGTTTCTCTCAAACATGGGTTTTGGGTGGTCAGAGTGGCCTTCTCTTATAACTGTTGGTGGATTGGAAGAGTCTCTTCTGATTCGTGGCTCTGCTCTATGTAGTTGTCCTTTTGAACTACTGCGGTGTTTCAGATCTTCCTAAAACTCAGCTGTGGCAAAAACATTGCGTGAGGGGTGGTGGTTAGGGTCACCTTCCTCTGATTTCACAGAGTTGTTCGGGTTGGAAGGGACCTCTTGAGATCACTGCAGCCAAATCCTTTGCTCAAGCAGGGCTGGCTAGAACAAATCGCCCAAGACCTTTTCCATTTGAGTCCTGAATATCTCCATTTTCCCCGGGTCAATGATATTTATGCGATTGAAGTATTTAAGCATCAGTCCTTTTATTTTGGAGTCTTCTCTGAATAGAAATAAGTCAGTTGATGCAGAGGGAAAAAGTTAACTTGAAAAGCTTTTTATACTGATGTCATAGTCAGAAATGTCGCTGGCTGTGCATATTAACTCATTTTATGAACTCCCTATCTTTGCCTAGTTTGGTTTGCTTATCTGAAGGGGAAACTTGCCAAAGTGTGAAATCTGTAGTTAGAATTACAGTGACAGAGGTGAACAGACAAAGTGCCGGCAAGGAGCTACATAACTGGATGCCATGACAGCAGAATGATTGGTGATTTGCAGAAGTTGCTGATTTGAATGTTAGTTGGCTGATATTGAAAATTTTAAACTTGTTTCTCCTTATCCTCAGGTAGGCAAGTGGCCCACAGCGGAGCTAAGACTGCTGTAGGGGACGTAGGGCCTCTGGTGGCACCGTCGTCTTTAAATGCGGCAACTGTGGTTACCACGGTTTATCAGGAACCCATCATGAGTCAAGGTGCAGCGCTGAGCAGCGAGCCGCCCGCCTTGGTAAAGGAGGAGGAGAAGAAGCAATCTGACGAGGAGCCAATGGACATGGTTGTAGAAAAACAAGAGGACGCAGACAAGAATACTAACCAGATTCTGACAGATATTGCTGAAGCGAAGATGACAGAGGAGTTGAAGCCAATGGATACTGATAAGGAGAGCATAGCTGAATCGAAGTCCCCGGAGATGTCTATGCAGGAAGACTCTGGCAGTGATATTGCCCCTATGCAAACTGATGAACAAATTAACAAGGAACAGTTTGTGCCTGGGCCAAATGAAAAACCACTGTATGCAGTGGAACCGGTGACTTTAGAGGACTTGCAGCTTCTTGCTGACTTGTTTTATCTCCCGTATGAACATGGGCCCAAAGGCGCACAGATGCTGAGAGAATTCCAGTGGCTTAGAGCAAATAGCAGTGTTGTCAGTGTTAACTGCAAAGGAAAGGATGCTGAAAAGGTGAGTGTGACTTAAGCTTGTTTCTCTCCTTTTAAATCAAAATTCCAAGCAGTGTTGCCTGTTTTCTGAGATAGAGATGAGTGTTCCATTTCCTAGAACCTGAAGGGTAATGTGTAACTTAAACACAGATGACAGTAGCTTTTGTTCATCCAGTGGAATTTGCTGTTTTAAGCCCTGTAGTGTCTGCATTTGAACAGTGATCCCTGTACTGGCTTCACTTCTAAGAGCAGCGGAGAGTACCTGAGTCATGTGTGGTGTGGTGGTTCGAAGTACGGATTTGTGTAGTCATCCTTCCTACTTAGAGTACTTGTCCTCTCTAGAAGGCAGTATTTGATCTTGTGGATCTTTTGCCTCCATCCATAGATAGAAGAATGGCGTAACCGAGCAGCTAAGTTTGAAGAGATGTGCAGCTTGGTGATGGGAATGTTCACTCGCCTCTCCAATTGTGCCAACAGAACAATCCTTTATGATATGTACTCCTACGTCTGGGATATCAAGAGTATTATGTCAATGGTGAAATCTTTTGTGCAATGGTTAGGTAGGTGCATTGGGAGCCATTACAATCCCAGATAGAGTATCTTTTTTGTGTTTTTCAATTAGCCCACGGGGAAAACAAAGCATTATGCAAATATGTTTTCTTGGACATAGGGTCTGGTTTGACCCTGTTTTAAAGGTTTTCTTGTCTCACTACGTGAATCAGTGCTTGCTGTGAATTTGCTTTGGGATTAAAGTGAAGTCTGCTGGATGCTTAAGATTGGAGACCTTGATTTTTCTTCTTGGGCTAATGAAACTTGAATCTCATCTGACACGTAAGTGTTGACTTTAACTTATTCTTGACTGAATGCACACTGGACTATGCCACGTAACTTTTTGGGTACCCTGGTATATGATTGGAAAAGACACTACGAGATGTGACCACATCAGCCACGTGCTGCTTGCTCTGTCTTGATAACACTGTTGCTGTCTCCAACAGAACAATTCCAGAAGTGACCTTTAAATGGGCCTGGCCAAGAGGAAGCTGATCCTCCCAGCCCTGTGCGCATGCGAGCTTTAGCGTAAGGCTATTCTGGTGCAAAATTATTTTTTAAACACTTTCCAAATTGCTTTTTTGTTGTTGTTTTTTAATTATTTTCTGGCAGTGGGTGGAAATTGTGGAGCTCTCTAGACTCATGTAGTCTGAGACGTAAGCTGATCGGGAAACGCTTTTTGGTTTGGTTTTATTTTTTTTCCTGAAAGAGTTTTGAGGGATCTGAAGTTAACAGATGGCACCAGCATGGCCTGGGTAATTCTAGTGACCTCATTTCACTTTCAGGTTTCAATCCAGCTGTAAGGAATATGCTGTGGACTTGCTTGACATACACAGCAGGCAGCAAAGCTGATGGTCTCTTGTCACGCGTTTTGTAGCTGTCACAAGCCTCACAGTGGTTAACCATTGCACAACCTTGGTCAAGTGCGAGTGTTTGGATTGTTAAATCATAGTCTTCAATACTGACAGATTTAAGTAGAGACACGACACTTGTTAAGACATCAAGTCAGTCCCTGCTTAAAAGCTTCCTGTGGATGTGCTTATTTAATAAGTGATCCTTATGTGTGTGGTGAATAAAGAAGATGAGTTTTTAGAACTGCCTTGTGTAAGGTACAGAGGAGAGCTTGGCAGCATTGTACTTTATTAACATCTCTGCCTAATGCTGCTGGAAAGCTTTAGTGTGTGTTTTTAAGACTAGTGTAACTCCACTCCCCCAGCTTTACTATCTTTGCTGTATGTTGACATTGAACTAGAAAGAATGCTCTCTTTTTGGTAACTTAGTCTGTTGAAAACTCTAGACCCACACTCTGTAAAGAGAGGACGGTTTCTTCTGACCTCAAAACATTGAGGGCCCAGCTCACATTACGACTTCATGAGCTACCTGTTGCATTCCCTTATTTCAGATGAAATTATTTCCACGTTCCCCGTGTCCCTGTAAATTCGGTTTCAGGTCTCTAAATGCATCAAATGCTTGGAATGTTTCACTTTTGAAGGCAATTCTATAGATACTAGCTCTCTGACTTCGGCACTGTCCTTTCCAGTATCATGACTGGCATTAGATAGTTGAAAAATTTGCTGTAGGAGTTTGATGTTTACAGTTCAGTAGTCTTAAACGAATAATGCTTCTGTGAGAGAAGATATTTTTTGTCTTTAGCTTGTGTTTTGTCACAAGTGTAAATATACGTAAAGCTGAGTACGTCCAAATCCAAACAAATCAGTTTTCATGATGGTGTGCTCAATGGTCCGCTGAATTTCATTTTCACCTCTCCTCCCAAGTCCAGCTAGCATTCAGTCCCTTAAATTAGTGTGGCTGTACAGTACTATGGATTACTAATGACTTTTATTGTCTTCTTCCCCATTGTGTACAGATGGGAGAATCTTCAGCACAAGTTTCTACTGCTATTGGATGGACAGCGCCAGATGTTCGCAGCGCGTCGTCATTAATTAATTAAAATGGACAGGTTTTGTCTGTGAGGCAGCTCAGATAGATTAGATGTGTGATAGGCATGAACTGAAGTCACATTTGCGCAGCGACTAAGGCATTAACTATGTTTTTCATTTATACAGCTCTTCATTCACACAGCTCTTTACTGTAATAATTGGAAGTGCTAGTTAAGTTGTAGTCTCAAAGGAGAGACAGATCCTGTCTTCCAAGTTATTGACTAAATTTCCATGTGAAGAGTATACTTTTGTGAGAATGCTAAAGCGTGGGAGCTGACCAAATTCAAATTCTGATGCTTGGATCGTTTCTAATATTTACCTTGCTTAGGGTAGTTTGCATTTAACGTGTATTCCTAAATTCTGCTGAATGTCAAACTTGGCACACTTTGGGACTCTCTGACTAGCACAACACACTGTCTGTACTGATCTGGGACTGTTACTTGAACAGGAGTTAGACTGCTGTCTACAAAAGGAAAAGAATATTTGCGCTGCTCGTCTTGTCAGAAAACTAGGCAGGTAATCTCCATTCCAGATCCCGTGCTCTTACTTTTCTCCTCACAGAGCTGTCGTTATGTTAGTTATTGAAGGCCATGGCATCTTGCTAGTGGAACAGTGTAAAAAGTCAAATGGCTAATGGGAACTTTTTTAGTCTAAAGCTAAGCATGCTGGTGGGTCTCCTGTGACTGGATCAGTAGGAACCCTGATGCCTCTGATATACTTGAAGAGGAAGAACTGAGATGCTAAAGATGCAGAGCTAGTATTACCTGTGCCAGACGGGGTGTACTAGTTTGTGTGAACTGGAATTGACTCACAGCTTAGCTTATTAACATACCAGTGGCACTGTGAAGGTATGGCCTGGATTATCTCAATCTGTTTAGTCTCTTGCAAGAATGCTGTTTCATACAGCTGTCCTGGCTATCTAACTGTTCCAAACTGTTTGCACATATTGCCAATCCTAGTTTTCTGACAAGACTAGAAATGATAATTAATAAAATGTGACTTCAGAAAGGTCCAGTTTTTTTTTTCAAGAGGCTGTGATAATGGAATTTGTTCTTCAACTGCTTGTATTTGCAATAGTAGCTATTGAGCTAAGCAGCATCCGGGATGTCCTCTTTTTGTAGATGAACTCCTACTTCTGCCAAAAGAATGTGCAGAAAGCCTGGCAGGCTTATGTAATTGTACATGGCACCATTCTTGTGCCTGGTCTGGAATGAGGTGTGCTATCTCAATCACCTCGCCTCTTAAACCGATCTGTTACTTGAGACTGTGATCTTGAAATACGGCAGTTGGTGCACGAGCACAAAATCTTTATCGATCATATATTATTACAGCCTCTACTAAAGCCCTGGATTATAGCTCAGTTAGAGAGCTTTTTCCACAAGTGTGTGTTAGCTTTTTGGACATGTAAGACACCCAGGAAATCCCCCTTCTCGTAACGTTCTCCGCTTGGATCTGATCTCAACAGGGTGTCGTAGTCAATCTTCAGCACAGTTCTTAAGTGGAGACCAAGAACCCTGGGCCTTTAGAGGTGGTCTAGCAGGAGAGTTCCAGGTATCAATATGACTTCACAACTGAATGACGTTTTCTTTGTTTTATGAGAAACCTTTTGTTGCACATCAGAGGTCTGGAAGGATTGGTCTGCCGAAGGCTTTCTGGTCCAAAGCCCATTAGCCTTACAGCTTGGTTTAAAATAATTTTCCTCCCATTTCTACAGTAATTTCTCAAGGAGATGCTGCCTGTCCCACGCGCATGCGAAGCGCAGCGGCTTTAGTTGTACATTTCACATTGTTTCTTTGCAGGTCGCACAGCATTTTTATCTGCGCCCGCAATTGCACAATGCGCGCATGCTTGTCTGCCGATGGGAATTCCATGAGCAAAAGGAATAGCGATACGAATTTTGGGTGCTCTCTAAATAAAGCAGTGATGTGTTTCGCTGGAAAGATTTCAATTGGCAGATACTCTAAAATCTGTTCTAAAATCTGTTTATACCACGTTCGAATTTGTTCATGGATTTTTCAGGAGCTGTACTTTTCCCCCCTCACAGGTGCTCTGCGCGCAGCAAATAGAGTCAGCGCATTGCTTTTGGGATAAAGCGTCTCCTCTGGCCAGTTAACCCTCTTCAGACCAAACCTTTCCTCCTGACATTCTGTGTTCTTATACAGAGACAGTGTAGATACGATTGGTAAAAGTATTTTAAAGTAGATAAGATAAGCAGGCTTTTAATGTGCTTTTTCAATTGCATATTCTAAAACACCAATTGGATATTTTCTATTCGAGTAAGGTCTTTGCATTTGTAAAGCCTACCAACCCCACCTTCTTCTGGGGTGCCTGCAAGTAGCAAATGTTAATTTGGAAGTCTGCAGTGCACGCCCGAGAGTCTTGGGTTGTTGTTCGAGCACTCATATTAAGTATTTTGTTTTCACAGCGGTTGCTGCCTATTGATGGAGCAAATGACCTCTTTTTTCAACCGCCTCCGTTAACGCCCACTTCCAAGGTGTACACCATAAGACCCTACTTCCCCAAAGATGAGGTAACTGCTTCTTCTTGTTCTTATCGATGTATTTCCTTTTGTGGCAACGCTGGTTTCTCCTGACACCGTTCACCCTCTAAGGAAACAGATGTTCCTGTATCTCGCACAAAACAAATGCATGCTACAGGAGAATGAAGGATAAGTGATTTCCCTGTGAATTAACAGCTTACTGTGCTGCAGTACAGTTACACCCACAGCTTGAGTGCAGTCTCCCACCCTACCCGTGCCCCCCCCTTTTTATTATGTGATGCTTTCCATGTTTCTGAACAGTGAGTTACAATTATTCCCTGCTGATAGTGGAATTCTTGCAGTGGGCGCACATGCAGTGATGTAACTGTAGAGGTGGGTGTGTATATCTGTAATTCTGGTAATTCCTGGTATGTTCTCAAAGCTACGCGGGCAGAACTTTGAGCTGATACTGCATCTCAAAATGTAGTTGTAGAAGGGTGATATTTCAGCTGGCTTTATTGCTTTATCTACTAATGTGATCTTTTCTGACCAATTTTTTTAAAGGGCTGTTGTCAAATTTTTTTGGAGCATTTGATACTTTGAAGCCGGGGATTTTATATTAATCTTCAGTGATAGAGGAATTTTTTTCCCTGTGTCTCTTGGGTTTATACTGTCTTGGCAAGAAGAATACTTTAAAATGTTGTGTCAACAGTTAGCAGCCCTTATGAATATAGATTAAACAACATCAAGATTATTGTAGCTTAAATTTGCTTTTGCAAAGAGTTGAAATGTGATTCATTTGAAACATAGGTGTCTAGCAGCTTAAGTAAATCCCAGCTTTTGAAGCTGGTCAGGCAGATAGGACCATCATGAGAAGACTTGTCCTTTATCTGCTAGTTCTGTCCCCTGGTGTTCTCACAGACAGCAAAGGAGCCCTTTTCTATACCTTAATGCAGAACTAAGGCTGGTTTCTTAGAAACAGAGTATGCGTGGCTTTCTTTTTTTTTTTAACTTAAAATATGACTGGTACAAGTTTTATTTCTAAAGAGATTCAGCTAAAAGCATTTCAGGGTGAGGGAATCCATCAGGATGTACAAATACCTTCAGAGGTTAAATTTGTTGCAGTTAAACATTGGAGGTTTTGAAAAGCAACCTTGTTATCGAGGCTGTTGTGATATCCAGTGAAAGCTTAGTATCTAGCCTTCAGGATTCCTCTCCAGCTATAGAAACATGCAGAAAGTTGGCCTCCAGTTCTTTTCCTTCCACTGAACTTACCCATTGTTTTTGACAGGCAACTCTGAGATAGCTTTGGTGGGGGGGGGGGGAGGAGGGGAGTTGATCCTTTCTAATTGGTGTGTACTCCTGTTCACTGTAACTTAAATCCTGTCAGTACTAGCTTACAGTGGAGCTGTTAATGACATCTCTCTAAAGATGTTTGCTTTTGAGTTTTATAATCTGAGATCTGTTTTCTCTTCCTAGGCATCTGTATATAAGATCTGCAGAGAGATGTACGCTGATGGAGCTGATCAACCTTTCCATAGTTTACCAGACTTAATTGGAGACAAGTATGTTTTAGAAATGAGTGAACTGACAGAAGTGGTTATGAAGGATGATGTTGTGACACCGTATTTAATTAGAATTTTTTAGTGTGTGTGTGTGTGCAGAATGCAAAAGTTCTGATTTAAAACAAATAAGCAAAAAAGCCATCTGTAATTGGTAAGAAATTGAAATTTTGACTACTGAAAGATAGTGTTGACACTTGTGTCTCAATTAATGCTCTGGTCACGTGCAGTAAGCTGTTAGGAAAAAAAGATTGAGCTGAAATACCAGTATTAAGAAACTCGTGCGTCATAATACCGCTTCAGATTTAGTGAAAGTCCATCATGGGTACCTGTGGTGACATTCTGGTATTTTTTTTAAATCCTGTTGTGCCTCTTCAGGTAATTGAAAGACTTCTTGAGGACTAACATACCAGACAGTTGCACTGATTTTATTATTTTTGAAATGCATGTTATAGTTTTCCTGCACCAACATTTTAAAACAATGACAAATGAGATGATGGTTTAAAAATTTAAAAAAAAAAAAAGCATTAAATCTTGAACTGTAGAGTGAACAACTTAAAGTATTTTGCTGTGTCTCGGGTGTGTATTTTGCAAAGAAGCTTCTCTGTGAGAGACAGGAAGGTAGTTAAGAAAGGATGTGTAACTGGTCTTAAAAAAAAAAAGAAGATAATTGCAGCAGGAGTACTGAGGGCAATAGGTGAAGAAAGTTTGTGTGATGAGTCAGAGCAGCAGCCTGTATAGAGTTAAACTGTGGGGATCCTGAGCTATTGCTGCTCATCACTGAGTTTTGGCAGCTGATCAGTCTGTTAATTGATGCATTGTAGGAATTTATTTACGCTGCTGGAGAACTCTGTCACTTCTTTAGGTGACCCCAGCTTCATCCAGAGTAGATGAAGAGTATACCTGTTCAACGTGACCTTCTGTAGACTGAATTTGGTTGCTTCTTTCTGCAGGCTAGTAGGAGGTCTGCTCACCCTCAGCCTAGATTACTGCTTTGTCTTGGAAGATGAGGATGGCATATGTGGCTACGCTCTGGGAACAGTTGATGTGACTCCTTTCATTAAGAAATGCAAAATGTCCTGGATCCCTTTCATGCAAGAAAAATATACTAAACCCAATAGTGACAAGGAGCTGTCTGAGGCAGAGGTTGGTATAACCCACACAAGTCTGGAACTTTACACTGAACTGCATTCTTCTTTCATTCCAAGGCAGGCCTTTGTATTTTTTTTTGCATTTTAAGCTTTTGTAATTTAATTTTCATAATTTTCTGTAGTCCTTGAACATACTATCTGACATCTTGGATGTTGATACTGAAAGTACTCACTCTGTGTCAGATACAGCTGTGTGTTATAATAACATCTTCCAGGAGTACTTCAGTAGTACTTGATGCAGTAAGTGCACAGAGGCTTTTTGGAACTGCTGAGTGGCAGGAGCTTTCAAACCAAGAGTGAACATTAATTTAGGGAAAACCACACTTTGTTGAAAATAAAGTACCATTTCTGTTCTGCAGAATGAGGTGTTAGTGTCCTCATGTGCACATGAGGTTCAGTTCTGACAGCCACACGGGTTAAAGTATGGATGACAACATCAAGAACTGGCTTGCTTTTTTACTTAAAAACTATGAACTGTTTGTGTAGCGATAGGTGTAAGTGGTGCAAAATGGTATCCTGGTCACCAGTTCCTGATGGGAATCAGTCTGTGGCCTCTGGCCAGATGTGTTTGTGTAGAAGGGGTTAAAAAAACAACCTTGCAGCAAACATTGTTCTTTCCAATTGGGTGTGGCTAGAGAATGTGCCCTAATAGCTCACTTTTGTTACTGAAGTCTACAGTCCATGGGTCTTTTGACTTTATTCTACACTTGTGCAGCTTGTCCCTTTTAACTGTGTAGGTAAATCCATATTTTGAAGGAAAGCTCACACGTGTATAAAGATACCAGTAACTACGCGCAGCAAAGCTCTAGTAGGTCCAAAAAGGAGAAGCTTTGATTTCCAGGTGTTTAAAGCCAAACTTCAGGGGAAGAGAAAGGAGGAGGTATGTTATGCTGTTGAACTAGCTATGTCATCCAGATGTCTATGAGCATTTTTTGGCTGTTGGTATGTTACCCCAGGATTTCTGCTTCTATACAGTACTTCAGAAAAACTCTGTTTCTCACGTCTGTGGGTGTTGAAGGATGTTCCCTGGAGTACAGAGGACGTTTTTGTACTTGCTGTTGAGGTGAGGTAGATGCTGGGGTTGTTTCTCCATCTAGCCTTTTAACACTGTAAAGGAAAGTAGAGAACGTTCAGCAAGTTTAGGAACTGTTGCTATTAAAGGTCAGCAGGGAAAAGTTTTTTTTCACAGAATAAGGGTTCCTTTACAGACCTCTTACCTCATAATAATCTGTCTCCACTTCGGTTTGAAAAGCTCCTGTTCTGTACTTCTTAGAGCATTTGATTCAAATTGCTGACATCTAATATGATTCAGTTGTTTCCTAGTTTACTTAACTGCTTCTTGAGGCCCGAACTCAATGGGATAAGGTGTTTTGTTTCACAAAGGAAAAATCCAACCTTTGAGTGTTGTGTTGTAATGTTTGCCATGGTGCTTGCTACCAGCATGGCTAGCTTTGAATGCTTTCTGTGGGATTGTGCATGCTATAGCTGTGTTGAAGTACAGAGGGCCAGGCCTGGTTCTGAATCTGAAATAGTAACATTCAGCAGAGACTTGGTCTGTCACGGAAGGAGTCTGGGAGATGACAGATAATAGATGTGAAAGTAAAGGATCTAAGCTTGACCTGAGAAAACCCTGACCGTTGCCTGCTAATGTTAAGGTTCCTTGTGTGATGAAGCCCCAGTTCTGGTTGTTATAACAGCAGCTTTTGGTTATACAGAGTTAAGCAGCTTGTTTACTTGAGCCAATGCTCTGTAATGGTTTTTAAATTCTGCAACCAGCAGGTGGTATGATTAGTGTATTTCAGATTTGGCTTTGGGCAAATAGTCTAGATAGCTGCATAAGCATTAGAGATTTTTCCAGGCTGCTACGAGCCGAAGGATTGGTGTGGAAGGACAGGAAGCTTAGAGCTACGACTACCCGTGGCTGTCAGGCATAGTTAGAAAGTGTGCTTTTTAGAGGTGTACCCTGTGAGCAAAGCAACCTCCCTTAAAAATGAATGAAAACACAAAGCTGAACAATGATTGAATATCTGATTCTCATATTATTTTCAGAAAATAATGCTAAGCTTCCATGAAGAACAAGAAGTGTTGCCAGAATCATTCCTTGCCAACTTCCCATCATTGATAAAGATTGATATCCACAAAAAAGTGACAGATCCAAGTGTGGCCAAAAGCATGATGGCCTGCCTGCTCTCTTCTCTAAAGGCTAATGGTAAGCTTGTTGCACTCAGAATGCCTGGTTTCCTAATTACATATTAGGTCTGCCATAGTCGGCACTCTAGATTGAGGTAAATAGCCATGCAGAAGTCTTTTATAATTAACTTGTGCTGCTGTCTTCATTAAAGGTAGCTCTTAGCTTTAGCTGTCATCCTGCAAATTAGAGAACAGGAAGAACTGAGGGAGCAATTAGCAAAAAATGCGTGCTTTCATTGCAATCTTGAACAACATGTAAATGCTCGTTTTTTTGTCCGCTGGCAGCGATGGTGGTGCTTTTTCTTACGTGTGGAAGTGTGCACTGGTGAATAATTACCAAAGCCTTCAGTCTAGGAAAGTACTTGGCCATCTGCCTTAGTGCACATCTGAGGCTCGCGGGTCTTTGGCACGATTTGGTGCCTTCCTGTAGTGCCTTTTTTTCTGAGCCAACCTCGGGGCTTCAGGTTGCTTTTATGTGAAATAAAAGATCTTCAGACGGACACGGTTTGTTCACGCTGACAAGATCTCTGCAACACGTAGCCCCGTTAGGGAACGGTCGACTATCTTGCCATAAATCTGGTCTCTTCTGGGGACTGTGCTGCGTGTGGAATTGGGTCAGTGATTTCATTGGGTTTAGATGCCGCAATAGATGGGGACTCTAGTACTTGACTGCCCTTTTACAGTATTTCTCTCTCGCTGTTTTGTCCCTCTTTTTCCTCTTCAGGCTCCCGTGGGGCTTTTTGTGAAGTGAGACCAGATGATAAAAGAATTCTGGAGTTCTACAGCAAGCTGGGCTGTTTTGAAATTGCTAAAATGGAAGGATTTCCAAAGGATGTCGTTATCCTTGGAAGAAGCCTGTGAAGTGCTCGACGGCAAACTGTTCCAGTGCTGTAGTCCCTAACATCTGGGCAGGTAGTGGTGGGGATCTTCCTATGGTCTAGCTGAACAAAGCCAGCAATAAGCCAGCTTGGTAGAGGGGACTATGCGAAAATCACCCATCACCCATTCAGACTGATTTGTTGGAAGAGGATAATGCTGCTGAAAACACCGCTTTGACAAGAGAATCTGTGTCCTCTCCTGGTCTTGTGTGAAGTGCCAAGGAATCTTGCATGGACTACATAGCTTCCTGGGGGAATCCTTCTCAATCAGCGTTGTGGTTGACAACAGTTCTGTGTTGGAGTATCAGCAGAAAAGTGGCTGCAGTAAGGAAGTATCTGTAAAGATGCAGTTTTGTGTCTATGTCACAGAGCAGGATGTGCAACTGGAAGTTGCAGAAATGGGAGGGATTACTTATGTCAATCGGCAGATGTAAAGATAAGTAGCTGCAGTTCTATTTTTGACTATCTATGCTTGTTGATAAAGCAATGACCCGTTGTCACTTCTAATGACCATTGGTTCGAGCTTTGTGCTTTGTTAGGGACAGATGTGCAGTGGTCTGTGGCAGAAGTCACTTAATGACAAACCTGTAAATTCCAGTGTATATAAACTTAGCTGTACGCTGACTAACTTTTTGTTTACCAGTTTTTGTAACTTTTTCTTTTAAAAAGTGAAAGGATATAGGTCCAAGATGGCACTTTTGAATAACATAAAACCACAATGGAGAGCAAATCTGTCCTCAGCACTGACTTTTTTTTTTTAACTGTGCCTCATGTCCAGGGCTAGAAACTGACCATCTTGGGTAAGGAGCGCTGATCCCAAGGATCCTCCCTTCACATGGCAGTTGGTTTCCTGCCGAGCTCCCACAGCTCAAGGCTGTATCATCATTCTCCTGGGACAGAAGCAGCAAGTCACGGGGCGGGCTGCTCAACCTGTTACTTACGGTGGCATTAGTACAGAATTGTGGATGGGAGACGGGGAGAGGGAGAGAGCTGGCCCGCAGCTGGGATTTGTCCTCGGAACAGTCACCACGTTTCAGAGCCTGTTCATTCTAGTTGGATTAAATCAGGGTCTTCAAGTCCTGCACTCTTGTATCAAATAACTTTTCTATAAGAAACGCCACAATAAGCACATTTTTACTCATTATTTAAATGGTTACCTACTTTTAAATGTTCCAGGAATGCAGTGTTTTTACCCGGGTCTGACGCTTTGGCTACGTGATGGAGTCAGCATGTCATGGGATCTGACAGTGAGGTAGTGGCATCGTTGGTGAAACTGGTATTTCACTCAAGTCCCAGTGTCACAGAGGCGGTCGGCCCGCGTTGCAGTACCATGCTTCTTTCACCTGCAGCCGTCTTCATCTCCCTCCTTTCATTTCCTGGGTGATTTCAGTGGAGCACAAAGGAAGTTCGGTTCCAGGCGCGAGCTTCCAGCTGCACTGAAGTTACACAGCCCATAGTGAACGGCATTAAGGCTGCGGTAGTGCTGCCTGCAGCCCGTGTAGGATGCTGTGGTTGGCCTTCTGGTGCAGTCACATGCGGGATTTTTTTTTTTCCTTTGCAGAATGTGAACAATTTTTTTTTTTAATACGGTAGCGAAAATATTTAAGTTGAAATAAGTTCATTTCATTTTTAGAGAGAGGTACGGGGTTGTTCTGTGGGATTTCATGTAAGTCAGAGCTGAATGCCACTAGTTTCTATACAGCTTTGAGTGCACGTTGAGTAGCTGATACCTTGGTTTATCAGGTGGGAGAGGGTTTTTTGTTTTGTTTCTTCATGGATACCAGAGTCAACTTATTTTATCTGGATTCATAGCATTACGGCATAGGATGCTCGTGGCCTTATTTCTTGGCTTGTAAGGAGCTGCCACATTTTCTCTTCCTATGACTTTGTTATTATTATAAAAGTTAATTGTATAAGCCTATGGGAATGTCAGGCCGATGCCATCATTCTAGGATTGTAAGTGATACGTTGACATATCTTTCATGGTTAAGAATTTTCATTAAGGTTGGAATGCCACTTACATTAATCTGTTTTTAGATCAACAGTATCTGTAGCAGGAAAGAAAACGACCTGTAAAACTGTATTTGAAGACCATGCAAGAAATAGAATAAAAATTGAGAAGTGAATGTAAATAAGAAACGTGTGCTGTGTGTGAGGCTTGTGAACCAGCGTGGGTCGACAGCGAGCGCTGCACCGTGCCCTGTGTGCTGGGAGCCCTCAGCGTCGGCTGCCAGAGAAAATCTGGCTGCTGTTGCTGCTCACAGTGTCGCACGACGGACACCTGTGCTGCTGCTCACTGGATGGGGGATTGCAGTGACCCCACAGAAATACTCGGCTCGTGGGAACAGTTCCTAGCGCTCACCCAACTGCTATAGAAGCACACTGAGACACAGCTCGGAATACGTGGAGCACAACATAGAAATGAAGCAGGGAGATTGACGATGGAATGTGAGCAGGTGTTCCATTGAAATGATTCTTTTCCTTTAGGAAGCCTGCTTGGGGAAGCCTCCTCAGAGGCTTGACCAGGGCGCGCGGAGGCAGAAGGCCTCGACCCCCCAGGCCTCTCTTGTCCGAGCGCTGCTCTCAGTACTGCTGTGTGCTGCGAGTCCCCGCTCGCAGGGACGATGGATGCCCGAAGCCGCGCTCCTGGCGGCCGCAGCTAGCGCGACTGCGCAGCGTGCAGCCTAAAGGCCGCCCGAGTCCTTACGACTTCAGTCCTAAGACCGCTTTCACTCTGAGGAGGGAAGATGTTCCTCCGTGTATACTTGAGCGTGCAGGATGCCGCCTGGAAGAACGATGCGTCTTCTCTCGCACGGGGAGCCGCGTTTTCCTCGCTCCTGGACGTGCCCTGGGCGTAGCGCGTGGGCTCCGGCCGCGCACAAGGCGCACCGCGCTGCTTCCTTTCCTGCTCGGAGCGGCCCCTCGGGCGCTCTGCTCCCCGCGCCGGGACATTGCCTTCCCACGCGCTGCGTTCAGAGGTGTACGGCAGCCCCGGTGCCGGAGCTGAAGCCGCTCGTTAGTGACCGCACTGAAAGGAGCGGAGATGGGCCGCTCCGTCCCGCTGGCCCCCGCTCCCCGTTACCCCTCCGTCCGCGTTCCCGTCCCCGGGCAGGCGCCTTCCGGGCTGCTCGCCGCCCTCGCGACTTCAGATCCTCTCGCCTCCCCCTGCCCACCCCCCAGAAAAGCCTTCTGCCGGAAGACGCCAGTTGCCAGGAAAAGCCATTAGGATCCCACCGGGGTTAATATCCCTTCCCCTTTTATTGCGTGGGAATAAAACGCCATAAATATGCCGTTTCACCAAGTCTTCCCCTCTCTGCACAGCTGCACCGCGGGCCGAGCCCTTCTCGCAGAGCCCCATAGCCCATGGGGCACGGCTTCCTCCCCCCAGGCAGCAGATCCGGGGCCGGGCCCGTCCTTAGCGCCCGGCGGCCGCTGGGTGGTGCAGCCCCGCTGGGATGGGCGGAGCCGGGGGCGGTGAGGGGCGGCCCGGCACGGCACGGCACGGCACGGCTCGGCTCGGCTCGGCTCGGCACTGCCCGCCTCGGCGCGGTAC